>NC_029778.3:75169460-75212424 GCF_000817695.3 Arachis duranensis | reverse complement strand
ATATTATAATTAATAAAAATTTATTTTTTAAAACTTATAAATATAATTTAATTTATTTATGTGCTATATTTTATAAAAGAAACATCATCATAATAACAAATAATAACTTAGTCTAGCTTAACCGAATTTGACAAAATTGATTCATCCGATTTTAGCACGTTTGATTGGTTTTATTGAATTTAACCAAATTTAATCTAATTAATTATTTATTCGGCTCAAATAATGAGTTAATGACCTAATTCAATTTAGTGACTGAGTTTTTTATTCGACCGACTGGATCAAATAAACCGAATTTGATCGTGATATATGACGAGGAAATTTGGAGCGAGCATTAAGTTTTTTTTTTTTTATTTGATTTCAAGATCACTGATACAAATAACAAAAATCTAATGTCGACGTTAATCTTCTATGACAGATCCTTAGGGGGAAATCGAATAACAGGTTCAATACCAAAAGAGATAGCAAACATTTCTGGTCTCCAAGTTCTGTGAGTCTCTGCTCTTCCACAGCATATAGTTTCATTCAAATTGAGTTTTAATTTGTTGAACTTAATTATCAATAACGTAACTTGAAATGGATATAGTGTTGTTGAGTTTAATCAAATGTCTGGAAACCTTCCTCCTGAGCTTGGGAATCTCTCACAACTTCAAAGACTGTAAGGCCTTTTAATTATTAATTACTTTCCTTTATCTTATATCATCTTCCACATGCATGTGTTAGTTTTGGAATTTACTAATTTTGTTAATTAGTTATTATCCATGTCTTGGTTTCATAATAATAATTTCTGTTTTTATAATTACTAAATATACAGGCAAATCAGCTCAAACAATTTTACCGGAGAGCTTCCTGCAACACTTGCCAAGCTCACTTCATTGCAGATTGTGTAAGCTTCATATATAGTTTTATCAAATTCCCGGGAAAAAATTGTTGTTTTTGTTTCTCAATAATTTATGTTTTTATTTGTTTCATGTGTCCTTATCCTATGTGCATGCAGTCAACTTAGCGACAATCAATTTTCTGGAAAGATACCTGATTTTATTCAAAGTTGGACAAATCTGCAGCAATTGTGTGAACTCTTTATTTTTTTTATTTTATTTATTTCTTCTATTGATTGATAATTAAAAATTTATCTGAATTTGTGTCGATTGGTTATTTATTTTGTTAGAGTAATTCAAGGGAGTGGAGTAAGTGGGCCAATTCCTTCTGGGCTTGCAGTTTTGGGATATTTAAATGACTTGTAAGTATATACCACACGTTATTTTCGTGTAAATTATTATTTTAGTTTCTAATATTTGAGTAAAATTTTAATTTTATTTTTAATATTTAAATATTTTATTTTTATCTTAAATATTTTATTTTGTTTTAGTTTAGTATTTTATTAAAATATTTATTTTAAAAATATTTTTTTTTCCATTATCATCTTTTTTTAAGTAACAAATAATAAAAGGGGAAAAATAATATTTATAAAAAAATAATTTTGATCATAAGACAAAAATACGATATAATGAAAAAATATAGAATCTAACTTTAGTGTTTAAATTTATAATTTAGGATTTATAATAAAAAAAATTTAGATAAAAAAAATTGATAGATGTTGGTTGAAAAGAATTAGTTATCTAGCATTATTCTAAAATAAAATGTTTAAAACAAAAATAAAAGATTCGAAATATGAGTGACAAAATGTAAATAATTAGGAACTAGTTAGATTGTTAGAAGGAGTTAGACACTGAGCTAAAGTTAGTTAGAAGTTGAGCATTTAATTATGTCAACTATCACTAAAGTCTATTATATAGAAGCAATGTAACTATGTTGATGATTCATTCATTAAATTCACACGTTCACTCAAGAGTGCGAACTTAATCAAAGATTAAAAAAATGTATTCTCTTCTCAGCTTTCTTTGCTCACTATCTTCAGTTAGAAACATAATTAGGATTTAATTCAAATATTAATAAAAATTGAAATAATGTTTTATCTTTAATT
This sequence comes from Arachis duranensis, assembly GCF_000817695.3. NCBI lineage: Eukaryota > Viridiplantae > Streptophyta > Magnoliopsida > Fabales > Fabaceae > Arachis > Arachis duranensis. Next base: position 75,210,443 of record NC_029778.3, on the reverse strand, counting down.
TTATATTGTTTTAGTGTTTTTCAAAAACTGTTTATATATGAAAGCTTTAAAGCGAGCCAGGTAAAAAGAGAAAGAAACACCGAGTTATAGGAGAATAGCCCACTCTGTAGTTTATATAATGGAGAAAACAGAGAGAGAAAGTCCTAACTGAAATAACAAACCAATTGTATCTAATTAAGTACAACCCACTCGTCCACTTAAATAAATATGGAAGTTTCAATTCTGCCTTATGTATGCAGTAATCTATTGATTAATAGTAAATCTTTAAATAAAGTTTAGATTCGTGACAAATTAGTTCTTTATCTGTCTACCGTGGACAATAAAAAAAGCTGACGAACTACCTCCCTAAGAAACATTAGTACATTACCCTTTATCATTTATTACTATTCCCTAATAATATAGTATGATCGTGTTTATTGATTTAGTTATGATTCTATTAATGATTTTATGCAGGAGAATAAGTGATCTGAATGGAGCAGAAAGTTCACCTTTTCCTCGACTTAGAAATATGTCAATGAAAAATCTGTGAGTTGATTTTTTTAATCTCTCATAAATGATTAAAAATTAAAAAGTAAATAATTGTAATTTCCAAGATAATAAAAAATAAAAGAAATTACATTATTTTTAATTTCATGTAAAATTGAATATACATCTTTTTATTTTCATGAAACAATGAAAAATAAAAAAGGAAAAAATTAAAAATCTTTTTTATTGTTTAGTAAATTTTAATTTAATAAGTCAGATAATTAAATTATTTTTTTATAATAATAACTTTTTAAAAAATTTATCCGGTGTATTGGTGCTGTATGTGTCTTTTGTTTGGCAGGATTTTGAGGAGTTGCAATATTAATGGAACCCTGCCTACATATCTTGGGAAGATGACAAGCTTACAAACCTTGTAATTACATACTTTAATATTTTTTATCTTATAATGTTTTAATATTCTTGCGCTTACCAATCCATATATACATTTTTTTTCTCAGAGACCTCAGCTTCAACAAATTAACTGGACCAATTCCCCCTCAGTATGAGAACCTTATCAGACGAATAGTGGCATACATGTAACAAATTTTATCATACTTTTTTTTCCCAAAGTTATTTATTTGGTGCTTATATCCGTAATCCGTTGATGACTTATTGAAAATACACCCTATTTTGGTAGTTGGCACTGTCTAAAAATAAAATTATAAAAATTATTCATGTACTAAAATAAATATAAAAATAAAATAAAATATTTTGGTTATAAAATAAAACTTGTTAAATTTTGTGCTCCTTCAAAAATATAGATTAGTTTCTTGACTCCCCCAAGCCCGAATGCAGGTATTTAACTGGAAACTTTCTCACGGGAGATGTACCTAAGGAATGGATAAATAATGCTAATAAGAAGCACTATTTGTAAGTTCTCTTTCATAAGCTAATTATACAAAAAAATGTTTTGAAGTCAATACGAATTAGCTTAAATTGACCAAAAGTTTTTTTATTATTTTATATTCGTTAATTATTATTATTATTATTATTATGTGAAGATTTTTAGTGATATAGAGAATGGAGTTTGAATTTAGGGTAACACCAAAATAGTTTGAAGTAAAGTTCTCGCAGTATCTATTAAATCAATTATGTAAGAGATTATTTATTTTTGTTTCATAATTACAATATAAAAAGATAGAAAAAAAAAGTTTATTGCACTATCATGTATTTTGATTAGGTCATTTAGTGTAATGTGCCTTATATTTAATTTCTATTACAATAATAATAGAATTTTTATTATTATTTTAGAGAAATTATATTTACTAATTTTTTATGATTCTTTTTAATCTTATAAAAAACAAGACACAATCTTCTAACCAAACTTGTTATCAATAAATTAACCTAACTTATATTTTTTTACTAAGTACGTTTCTAATTTAGTAACGAAAATCTTTCAGACTCATGATACAAAATAAAAATTACATCAACATGATTTGACATAATCAATGACTTTAATTTTTTCACGTACACTACAATAAAACAGTATTTTTGTGACATTTTTTTTTAATATTAGGCGACAGTTTTAACCGTCATTAAATATTTTCACGACAGTTAAAAAAACTGTCATGGATTTAAACGTCGCTAGTTGACATAGTGACACTTTTGGACTACCGTTGATAAAAAATGATATTAGCCTTTTTCTTAAAACAAAAAAAGATAAATTAAAAAAGCATGATATTCAATGTAAACAATGAAAAAAAAATTAAATTTGTGCTCTCACTCTTTGTTTTTAAAGCTTGACAGAATATCCTTTTGTATAAAGGTATTGCTTCAAAAATTGAAGCTTTACTTAGTAACAAATTTTGAACACCAAAGATAGAATTATAGTTGTTTTTTCCTCCAAATTTTGATTTTTTTTTTCCTCCTTCGCACTTTGATGAAAATGTTTTGATACCAAGAATAAAAAAGAACCACTTTTTCTTCTTGCTTTTGTACTATACCGGAAATGCTAGTGCTGGACTGAGATGGAGAAAAAATACTTATTGTCCATAAAAAGAACTGATTGGCTTTCGTTTTTTTTTATTGAGCCGTTCAATTATTACTATAGATATGTATAAAAATTAAAAAGAACACTCAACGAATAATATATTTAATCTAATCAAATAATATTTGTCATCATTAAAAATAAAATTATTATTTCTTAAACTCAAAAATAAATATATAATTATAAAAAATTATATATATAAAATTATAAATATTAAATTAAATAAAATAATTTTAAATTATTGGCTTCTTGCTAACGTTACCGTTATAATATTTTGACACAAATTTTATTATTTGTATAGAGACATTTCTTATAATAACTTCAGCATTAGTGGGAGCCAAAATAATCAAGGATGTCAAGCTGAAAATACGTAAGAGATCGAGCAGTCATTGCATTATTTATTGTGTCATTATTTTTTATTCCAACTAAGTATTTATTAATAATGTTAATTATACATATAGACTAAAATATTATTATTATTATTATTATTATTATTATTATTATTATTATTATTATTATTTATTTATTTATTTATTTTTCTTTCATTTAGTAAAGTCATTATATTAAAAAACTTAATCTCAATAATTTTCTTTTTTACATAAATACTTGTTTAAAATAATTTAGAATTTTAAAAGTGACAATTATTTAAAATTAGATAGTAATTTTGATAGCAAATTATTAATATCTACGTATGTATGTATAAATAATGTATGTATGTTTGTGAGCAGATATTAACCTTCTTTTATATATCTAGGAACTTATTTGCTAGCTCCTTGACTCGCAATGACACGTAAGTTTGGTATTCTAGAATGCAACACTATTAATCATAGATGTACATATAGCCTTTTCATTTTTTCAATATATATATTTTTACAGTGGAAAGGTTTCATGTTTGGAAAGCACTGTGTGTTCTAAAAGTAAGTTGTTCTTTTTGGTGAACTTCCTAGAGATGTATGCGTTGAGGTCTCATCACTATTATGTTGCCATTATTAAACAACTACTCTTTCTTATATCCCTTGAATATATGGTTACAAAAGGGAACTTGGAACCACTACTATGCTGTTACAACTTATTCCTAGCTATAACACCCTATATCAAAACTTTGAAAAGCATTTTGTAAATAGAAGTGTCGTTTAATCCATAATATCTATAGTAAATTAACAAAACTGTAGTTTTCTACTAAATGGGTTCTATGAAATTATTAGACAATAAAGTTGTACATTTACTAAAAATTATAAACTTTATTTTAATAATAAATACACTTTTATTTATTTAATTTATTTTTTATTGAACTTAGAGTAGTGTAATGTTTCTTGTTAAATTTAACAAACAATAACACTATACCATAGTATTTGTGTTCTTCGAACATACTCTTAGTCAGTTCAGAACACATCAAAGACAGTTGATAGCAGAATGTAGTAAGTTCTAGAATATTGTTAAGAGTAATTAGTTAGAGAAGTTAGTTATGACAATTAGCACTCTAACTTAATTACTGTAAATACCGTGTAAGGAATCTGTAGAAACGAACTAATCATTTTCACAACTCTCAATAACAGTTTTCATAACTTTCAATTCTTTCAAGCTCTCTCTCTTCATTTTGATTGTTCTTCATCTTCTACCTTTTTCTTTCCTCAACTTTTTCACTGTCTCACTGTTTAGTACCCTTCATGGTATCAGAGCACTAAGTTCTGATCAATCATGGCAACAAACATACCATTCATAGTTTCTGAAGCTCAAATGAGCTCAACACCTAATTTCATTTCTTCTCCAATCTCTATGAACCTCGATGAGGACAATTTCTTTTAATAGAAAGATCAAACAGAGTCAACAATCAAAGGCCATCATCTCTTGAGTCACATAACAGGAGAAGATATACCAGATAGTTTTGATGTACTATTTTGCTTAAGTCGTGGTTGTTGGCTTCAATGATAAAATTGTTCACCACGAGGGTGGTAAGGTGTGTATACACATAGAAGATCACTTTGCATCTTAGATTAGAGCTAAAATTATACAACTAATGAGTAAATTGAGTAGTATTAAAATATTATTAGAGTTGTTAGTAGTTGGGAGTTAAGTTAGTAATGGCTAGTAGTTAGTAGATGGATATTTATGAGGTTAGTTGAAAATATCTTTATAAATAGCATGACTTTTGTATCGTGTAACAACAATTTCAATCATCAACTTCATATAATATTATCTTCATATATTCTGCTTTTCTCCAAGAAATTTAACATGGTATCAGAGCTATGGTATCCTCCTTGAAGAGGATAAGCCATTAGTTTTTCGGTGAAAAATCACCACGTATCTTCTTCACATTTAAATAATCAGTCCCCATTGTCTTCTTCCTCCCTAATGACAGAATCATCTTCTAACGTAGCACAAGATCCCACTAGCCCTTTCTATATTCATCCTAGTGATCAATCCAACATCTCTCCTTGTCACTCATGTCTTTATTGGCAGTAACTACCACTCTTGGTTTCGATCATTTTCTATGGCCATCATCTCCAAAAATAAATATGACTTTCTTCTCACTGGCTCTATTCTTTCTCCTCTAAACTGATAATCCTTTGTTTTCAATATTGGAGCGTTGCAATAACCTGGTGTTGTCTTGGTTATTTCATTCCCTCTTTCCTCATCTCTTCTTCTTTTTCTCTTCTTCTTTTCTCTTCTCTTATTCTTTTTCCCTTTCTCCTTCTTCTTCGGTTAAGAACCACCTCCTGTCTGTACCTTTTCTTCCTCTCTTTATCTATCTGTTCAATCCACTGCTGGTCGTCACAGCGTCCTGTCTCCTTTCTTCTCTCTTCTTTTTCTTCCTGCTCCTTCCTGATTGTCTCACTCTCAAACACAGAGCCAGAGCAGTAGCCTTGTTTCTCCTTTCCGTCATGACTAGAATTGTCGGCCTGCCACGCATGTCTTTCTTCTTTCTCTGCGTCTCGCGCCACACGCCTCTTCCTTTGCGGTGTATGCCTCTTCCTCAACCATCTCATCAAAACTTATCCAAGCTGGTGATTATTGATATCTTCCATTCACCAGTTTGCGGGGGCATATTAAAATTTTATTAGAGTTATTAGTAGTTAAGAGTTAAGTTAGTAATGGCTAGTAGTTAGTAGATGAATATTTATGAGGTTAGTTAAAAATATCTTTATAAATAGCATGACTCTTATATCATGTAACAACAATTTCAATGCAACAACTTCATATAATATTATCTTCATATATTCTGCTTTTCTCCAAGAAATTTAACAAGTAACATTCAAATTGGAGGTTCAGTAAATGAATATGTCTTAGCGTTGAAGGAAATGATAGGTGCATTAACATCAGCAGGTGAACCAATGAGAAAAACAGATTATATTAATGCAATTTTTCATGGCTTAACAGGAGAGTGCGCTCCGTTAATCACTTCTGTAGTTTCCAGATCCACAAGTATATTGGAGAGTTAGAGGCATTGCTCCTTGCGCATGAAAGTATGTCAGAGAGGTTTCGAAGGTCAGAGCCACCTATCTTAGCTAATACTGCTCAAAATTCACATAATTACAATATGAGATGATGTTTTTGTGGAGGTTATAAAGGAGGCAGGTTTAATGATCAATTTTCATATGGCTCTGGCTCAAGATCGAAAGGAACTGAAGCACCATTTGAAAATGATGCAAGGTTTGGAGGATATGATGCATAGTTTCGAAAGAAACCTTCCTATGAGAGCCTAAAAGTATTTGGGTACTTGTGTTTTTTACATTTGAGCCCTTACAATAGGCACAAATTGAACTTTCGATCTGCTCCTTGTGTGTTCCTTGGCTATGGCACTACTCACAAGAGTATAAATGCTTAACACAAGAAGGGAAAATCATCTTCACAAGGAATATAATGTTTAATGAAACACATTTTCCTTTCAAGAATGGTGACTTCTTGAATAAGAATCAACACATGTCTATAACTCATCTCACTTCAACTCCCATCATACTAATAATTCTAAAACTATCTCTTTCTGTACTAATAATTTTTGTATTAATTTTTACTACTCCAAATCCAACCTCACATCCCTCACAACCTGCTCTAAGTCAGTTACAATCGGTTCCCTTAAACCACCTTTTATATCCTACTCCACCTCTTACAAACTCAACTGCTGATTTCTCATCTTAGCCATCCCTACCTCATGATTTTAATCCAACATACTCCTTTGCTATCACCAATTCATCTCCAGCCCTCACCCCATTGGCGCCATTAGCTACACCCATCATTGTTCCAATTTCAAACTTTGAAATTGTCTTGCCCTTCTCTGATTCTACACCACAGTAGACCAACACTCATTTGATGATTACCAGGAGTGAAGCTGGTATTTTAAAACCTAGGTTCCTCAATGCAATGCTTGAGATTTGAATTGTTAAGGAAGCTTTGTTGCAATCCCAGAGGAAGGCAACAATGGATGTACAATTTGATGCCTTACAAAGGAACCACACTTGGAAGCTAGTGCCATTACCACCAGGGAAAGATGCTATTGGAAGTAAATAGATGTTTCATGCCAAGTATAACTCTGATGGGATTTTTCAGAAGTATGAAGCATGGTTGGTGGCTCAGGGTTTTTCTCAAAGGTCTGGCTTTGATTTCAATGATACCTATAGTCCCGTGGTGAAGCCAACTTCTATTCACATTATCTTGTCTATAGCATTAGTGAATTCTTGGTGCATTAAGCAATTTGATGTTAATAATGCATTTTTGCATGGTGATCTTAGTGAGGATGTGTATATGAAGCAGCCTCAAGGCTATTTAGTTGGAGACTCAAATCTAGTTTGTAAACTAACCAAAGTGTTGTATGGCCTAAAGTAGACTCTTCGGGCCTAGTAGAACAAGCTATCCACAGCTCTGAGGCACTTGGGTTTCTCTTCTACAACATCTGATGTCCCTATTTTCAGTAGATTTAGCAAAGGCTTAGTATTATTTGTGCTTGTATATGTTGATGATATCATCATCACTAGGAGCTCAGAAAGAGAGATGGTTGAGGTTACTAAACAGCTGAATGTCAGGTTCTCTTTGAAGGAAATGGGTGATTTGCACCACTTCTTAGGCATTCAAGTAATAAAGGATGCAAATGGAGGGTTGTTGTTGAGTCAGGAGAAGTATGCTACTGATATATTGATCAAGGTTGGCATAAAAGGATGTAGTTCTTGTAAAATTCATTTGCCTTCTTCAATGAAATTCTTAGCTCTTGGTGGTAGTGATTTTGAATATCCAAATCTTTATATGTCTATTGTTGGCAGCCTTCAATACTTGACCATTACAGGGCTTGAGATCTCTTATTGTGTGAGCAAAGCCTCTCAATTTATGCAATCTCTTTTAGATACTTACTGGTAGCTAGTCAAACAAATTTTGAGGTATATTAGTGGTACTTTGAGCTATGGCTTACACTTACACAAGAATAGCATACTTGCTCTTACAGCATATAGTGATTCGGGTAGAGACCCTGATCATAGAAAGTCCATTGGTGGTTTCTGTGTATTCTTGGGCAAGAATCCGGTTTCATGGTCATTTAAGAAGTAGAGTGTAGTGGCCAGGTCTAGCACTGAGGCTGATTATCAAGCCATGGTAGACCTTGTAGCTGATTTCATTTGGGTGAAAAATCTCCTATGTAAGCTCAAGCATGTTGTTTTTGAACCTCCAATGATTTACTGTGACAATTTGAGTGTTGTGTTATTGGCTGCTAATCCAATACTTCACTCAAAGTCCAAGCATTTTGAAACTAATTTACACTTTGCAAGAGACTATGTGATGAAAGGTGTAGCAAAGGTCAATCATGTTCCAAGCTATGTTCCAATGGCTGATGCTTTAACAAAAGCATTACCTTTAACAACTTTTCTTCATTTTCGATCAACTCTTGAAATTACAAATGTAAATCTTGTTGGCTTAAGGCCTTGGGTCACTGAAGTGGCAGAATCTATAGGTAGTGACGATTGTGTGATGGAAGATAAGGAAGAGGTAGAAAGCAGGGTGCATGATAGCAATGATGGCAAATAAGGAAGAGGTAGAAGGCAGGGTGCATGATAGTAGAATGTAGTAAGTTCTAGAATATTATTAAGAGTGATTAGTTAGAGAAGTTAGTTAAGAGTTAGTTATGATAGTTAGCACTCTAACTTACTATAAATACCTTATGAGGGATCTGCTGGAAACAAACTAATCATTTTCACAACTCTCAATAACAATTTTCACAACTCTCAATTCTCTCAAGCTCTCTTTCTCTCTCTTCATCTCAATTGTTCTTCATCCTCTATCTTTTTTCTTCCCTCAACTTTTTCATTGTCTGGTACCTTTCAGCAGTGTCGAATTCTAATCATTCCAAAATTTGATACATCGATGGTAACCTATTTTATTATGTCATGTATCATTTGCACCATTTTTTAAATACTTTTATGTATATATTTCATTTTCATTTGTGAGTTTGTAAGATCTGGGATCTACTTTTGTCCTTCAAAACTAATCTTTCATATGTACTTTTATATTTACGAAATTTGGTGTGCACTTTTGTCCACGCTAAAATCTTTCATGTATACTTTTGCCATTTACTCTATAAAAGTGAATATAACGAAAAGAAAAAAAAACTGCGACTATATCACTCCTCCCAAAAGCTTAAGCGGATTAGAAAAGATAATATGAATGGTTATATCTCTAATACTCCCCCTTAAGAAATAGTCTATTTTAGGTTTGTTTGAATTTTTGCATAAGTCTTTTTCTCTTTTTAATCCTATGCTATTTTTTTCACTTTTGAACTTCACCAAGAATCAGACTCTACACTTTTTGAATATAAAGCTCCGTATAATCATAACAAAAAAAAGTAATATGAATGATTATCTCTCTAATAAAAACAATAACTATACACTCTTTTCTAATAAAAAATGAAAGTGTATACTTTAAAACAATAAAAAAGTAGAACAAATATTAGTTCTCTCTTAAAGTTACATATTTCTCTCATTTCTCTTACCTGATTATCTTCATTCTTAAAGCCTCACCTCTATTCTCTTTAGCTTAGCATATATGCTACTAGAAAAATTATTTTTAGTGGTTATTTATTTTGATTTTAGTGTCAATAAAAATAGTCACTGATATATTTATCTCCAATTGGACATTAATTATTATGTTTTATGGCTAAAAGATTTTAATGGCAGTTATATAATTGCTAGTAATGACCTTTTTAATAACCGCAAAAGTATATAATTACCGTTATGACAAATGTAAAACAACAAATATATAATTGAAGCAAAGATATAAGTTAAATAAGATATAGAGTGGTTAAATGTTGTTGCCACTAAAAATAATTTTTGTTTTAGTAACAAGTACCTTTCATGATGCAATTCTAAAATGTTATATATACATGGATCTAATTGATTTAATTGATTTTGCTAATTGATATGGCTCTTATAATTTCTGCTTGTTGTGGTGGCAGTGTCAAACTCTTTCCATATAAATTGTGGTGGAGGAAAGGTAACAACAGAAAATGGAAAGATGTTTGATGATGACTCAGATGAAGGAGGAGCAGCTAAGTTCTATCACAATGAAAATACAAATTGGGCGTTCAGTAGTACCGGTAACTTCTTGGAAAGTACAATTATTACTTCGAGCTACATTCCTTCTATTGTGTCTAATAAGCTCTCTATAAAAAACAATAATGATATTGAGCTATACACCAATGCACGTGCATCTCCTATTTCTTTGACTTATTATGGATTTTGCCTTGGAAATGGAAACTACAATGTGGATCTGCATTTCGCTGAGATCGTGTTTATTGATGAAACATATAAGAGCCTTGGAAGGCGCATATTTGATATCTACATTCAGGTACATTTCCAACATCAGGATCTACATACTACCATATTATGTTATGAATCGTGTCTTCAAAAAGTTTAAATATATTACTTAAAATGTCATAAATAATTTTTATATTTAATTGGATAATTTTATTGATCTTTATTTTTACTATACATAAAATATTTAATTATGTAAATCGCATAATAAAATAGTCATATACACTACACCAACTTCGGTGAATAGCGGCAAATTTTTGGCGGAGCAGCTTTTGATAACTTCTGTTAAACCCTATTTAGGATTAGGATTTAGTGGCAGTTATTGCATTGAAAAATGACAAATGCTGTCAAATCCATTTTATTCTGTGGAAGTTTTGTATAAACTGTTGCTAAAGGAGAGTATATCATTGTGTTAAAACATTTATTCTAATACTGCTACTATTTTCTGTGATCTTTGTAGCATGTCAACACACTCATTCTAATACAAGTTAATTAATTTGTTTGTAAATAATTTTTTAATATTTTTTTCACAAAATAAATAATTGTCTAAAGTCATGCATTATGACTTTTTTTATAGCTAGTTTTTTTTATAGAAAAATAGTTAGTTTTTTGAATTATATATATAGGTCATTTTAGTAAGTCTATATTATGGTGGCGGTAGTATTTGAGAAAGTGTTGTTAAAATTAAAATAATATTTTTTTATTATTTAGCAATACTTTTTAAAAATGTTGCTAAAAAAGTGTTACTAAAATGTGAAAAAATGTGATTTTAATTTTAAAAACATTTACATAATCACTATAACTACTATAATCATAGATATACTAAATGGTACTTTAGAGATTCGCCTTTACTGGGCTGGCAAAGGAACAACTGCAATCCCAAAAAAATCAATTTATGGACCTCTTATATCAGCCATATCTATCTATCGTGGTAGGTTTCTAGATAAGAAATATTATAATAATCTTGATATTATAATATAGTTTTTTATTCAAGTTCTTTAAAGTCAAAGATAATTATGCATGCCAACTTTTAAGCTTCCCCAGATCATGGAAGTAGAATATCAGCAGCTGTTGTCGTTGGAATTGTTGTTGCCGTGGCAATTATTATTGTCTTGATATTTGCCATATTTTGGTGGAAAGGCTGTTTAGGAAAGAAAAATTCTTCTACAAAAGGTAATTATTTGAAAAAGGAATAATTACTTTGTTAGTAAATAATCTTTTATTTATTTTTTTCACAAAATAAATAATTGTCTAAAGTCACGCATTATAACATTTTTTATAGTTGGCAACGGTTTATTTACTATTTTTGTTTGTTTCAATTTACAGAATTAAATAATTTAGAGTTGCAAACCGGTATATTTTCTATACGACAAATAAAAACAGCAACAAATAATTTTGATATCGTCAACAAGATTGGAGAAGGAGGATTTGGTTCTGTGTATAAGGTATTTTTACAATATATAAATATTAAAAATTTTGTATTGTTTATTTATATTTTCACATTCTATCTGGTTTTGAAAATCCTTTAGCAACATTATTATATTCTAAAAACTACATCCTATTATATTCTTCGAAAATACAGGGTGAGTTACCTAATGGTACAAAAATCGCAGTCAAGCAACTTTCTTCAAAATCGAAACAAGGGAATCGAGAGTTCTTAAATGAAATAGGCATGATTTCTGCTTTACAACATTCATGTCTGGTTAAACTCTATGGATGTTGTGTCGAGGGAGATCAGTTATTTTTGGTATATGAATACATGCAAAATAATAGCCTTGCTCATGCTTTATTTGGTAATCTCTCTCTTTTAATAAAGTAGTCTTACTTACGTAAATGATTAATTATATGGGTAAATAGTCAAATTTATTCTTGAAAAGATCATTCATATTTTAAATTGGTATTCGAAGAATTTTTTTAATTAAATTCGTCCTTTAAAGATTTTAAATTAGTTATATTAATCTTTCTGGCACTTTTATTGCTAATGGCGTCAAAATTTGTCAATGTGACACGTTAAGTGACACCACAATGACTACAGTATGCACCTGGCAATCCTAATTGACTGCTAATATGATAAATTTATGCAATAAGATCAAATAAGCTCCAATTGGGGAGGACTTTAAGGCATTGAAATTCTTCAACTTGGGTTTGATTTGATTTAATTTTATAAACTTATCATGTTAGCACCCAATTAGGACGGTGAAGTACGTGCTGTGCAAACTCTGACGCCACGAGCAATAGAAGTGACCGAAGGACTAATATAACCAACTTAAAATTTTGGAAAGACGAATTTGATTAAAAAAATCTTTCAAGGACTATTTTAGAGAACATACAATTTTTTAGAGACTAATTTGACTACTTACTCTTAATTATATTATATGGTATCATTTAATATAATTTTAATGATTTTCAAAAGGCCGTGAAGAAAACCAAATAAAATTGGATTGGCAAACAAGACACAAAATTTGTGTTGGTATCGCTCGAGGATTAACATACCTCCATGAAGAGTCAAGAGTGAAAGTGGTTCATAGGGATATCAAAGCAACTAATATCTTACTTGACAAAGATCTCAACCCTAAAATATCAGATTTTGGTTTGGCTAAACTTGATGAAGAGGACAATACCCATATTAGCACTCGAATAGCTGGAACATTGTGAGATTCTTGACTTTTTTCTTGTGCAAAGTTAATTAGTAAATAACATTTACCCATAGCTTGAAATAAGGATATACTAATGCATCTTCAATTATTTAACAATTCTTTTAAGGAAAATGAGATTTAGCATCTACATTTGTCAAGTTATAAAGTTAGTATATTTTATAATTCTTTTTCAATTTATTATATAGTGGATATATGGCTCCAGAATATGCTATGTATGGTCAGTTAACCGATAAAGCAGACGTATATAGTTTTGGAATTGTTGCATTAGAAATCGTGAGCGGAAGAAATAATACAACCAATCGACAAAATGAAGGGGCATTCGTTTTACTTGATTGGGTAAGTCTATTTCATCTTGATGATCACATACTCAAATATTCCTAGTGGCTTTCATAAGATTATGGATCTATTTGGTATGAATAATCTTGTTTGTTACAAGAATAATGTGTGGAAGAATAAATTTAGATCTCGTAGTAACGAATAGATAATTAACACTAAAAACTGTTAAATATAATAGTTATATATTTTGCATTATAATCGTGCATATAAAACCTAACAATTGTGATTTATTCATTTTGCTTTAATAGATAACCTCTTCTCTCATTTTTGAGTGTTCTTTGTAAAAATTTCTTCTATACAATATTTTAATAAAATTTTACAATTATATATCTAAACAAAATAATTTTTGAATTCTACATTTTATTCTACTTTTAAAAAAGTGTTTTTTATACTTGTTTGCAAGATACACTTAAAGGATAAACAAGAAAAACGAAAATTTAATAGAGACACAATTGGTGTAATTGTCATTATTTAATTTTAATATATTAAAATTTCTAAATATTTCTATTCTTGCTTGTTTAGTTTTGAAAATTAGCTTATTGATTTAGAAATAAACTAATCATTTCCTATATTAGGCACGTTTGCTGAGAGAGAAAGGTGATATAATGGAAATAGTTGACAGAAGATTATTGGATTCAAACTTGAAGAAAGAGGAAGTGATGGTAATGATCAATGTTGCTTTCTTATGCACTAATGTGTCTCCAACACTTAGGCCTACTATGTCTTCAGTGGTAAACATGCTTGAAGGCAAAAGCATTGTTCCAAAACTAGTTTCAGAGTCATTAAATGAGAAGAAATTAGAAGCATTAACAATGTATTATAACCAAGATGACCAAAGTACCACAACAATAATGGAGATGCCTTTGACTGCTTCATCTACTTCTACAGCACAAGATTTGTATGCAATTCACCTAGACTCTTCTTACTTTGAGAGTAGAAATTAGAATATAAGTTACATAAACTATATATACATCTATCCCAAAATCCTAACTGATTGATGACTACTTTTTTCAATTGTAATTTGTAAATTGCTACATAAAAGCTATTAGTTTCAAACTAAAACTAGTAAAGTACTAAAACTTTTAAGCTAAAGGCAGTTTTCGTGTATGTAATTTGATTGTGATGCTATGGCAAAAATATAATATTAAAAAGTTTAATGATTAATTGTACGTGTAATTTTACATCGAAAATGTTTGGGGATTATAGGGAGACAAAATTTGCATTTTTAACTTTTTTTTAATGCATTCATTTTTTTATTTTGTATTTCTTATTATTGTTAAAATAATTGAGTAATTTAAATATAATAAATATATAATTGTAAATACTACATATATAAAATTATGAATATTAAGTTTAAAATAATTTTGTATTACTATCTTTCTAACATTATTCTTTTACATATATATCAACTAGAATATTGCAACTATAATGGTTTGATATGCATATTCTATACCCATTTTGAATTTTAAATATAGTACTATTTTTCAGTAAAGCCTCAAAGTAGTTTTAAATTTGATATTGTATGTGTACTAACATCATCATTGATATTCAAATTGCCACTACAAGAAACATCGTTAAAATCGACGGCTAAATCGACGGCTAAGCCATCGATAATATTAAAAATCGACAGCAAAATGAACAGCAGAGGTGGTAGCTATTAAGTTTGTCGATTTTACAAAATTCTAATAAAATTGACGGCTTGACTCGCCATCGATAATAATTTAATAAAATCGATAATATTTCCGTCTATAATATGAGTTTCAAAATTTTACTTTCTTAATAAAATCAACAATGTTGCCGTCGATATTTATTATATAAAATCGGCGATATTTCTGTCGATATTTGATTCAATAAAATCGACAATATTTTCGTCTATAATATGAGTTTGTGAATTTTACCCGTTTAATAAAATCGACAATGTCTTTATCGATATTTGATTTAATAAAATCGACTCAATGGCCGTTGATTTTATTTGTCTATTTTAAATTTAAAAAGCGACAACGCTACCGTCGATTTTAATAGCTATATTTTTTAATTTTTTCTATTTGAAAAATAATAAATAATTAATGCAAATAAACTTTTAAATAGCATATAAATAATATTTTATATAAATTTTAATTACTTGAAATGGGATCATAAATTCATATAACTAATATTTTATGTACGTTATATGAATTTTACAAATAGGAATTGATAGACATGATCTAGCAGCTTCTGCGAAATTCATAAATTCACAAATGAAATCAGAACTGCAACTTAGCCGAAATTTACATGGTAGTTCAGGTTGCATTCCAGAAAATAAAGTGCGACTTTGAATCAATGATGAGAAATTCAACATAATATGTAACTATCAATATAATATGAATTTGTTGATTTTCTCATTAACTAAGCATAGATGAATCCAAGAATAAAGAGGCACCTTGAAACCTTCCAAGAATCTGCAATGACTTTGCCTTGAGCAAACCAGCTTCAAGAAGTAGACTAAAAGCATGAATGGACATAGGAGGCGCTGCATCACTCAGTGAACGGCGTCTATTCATATTCCGTTCACATCTTCTAGATATAGAAATTTTCATCTTTGGAGCAACAGCAGCAATGTCTATTCCTTCAAATACATGAAGTGCAGCTTCAAAATTACCCTTCTGATATTCAAGGCTTCCTAGTAAAGCTCTAGCAAGGCACTTGTATCTATTCCTTCATAAAAAACTACATTATTGGATATCACCACTTTGCCTTGTGTAGTAAGGCAATTGTAACCTTTGTGAATTATATTGTAACCCAGAAATACACAGCGTGCTAACTTAAATTCCAAGTTGTGCATATTGTATGGCCTTAGATGTGAAAAACACAGACAACCAAACACCTTTAGACTTGTATAGTCAAACTTCTTTTCAAACAACTTGTCAATGGGTGACTAATCTTACAGTACTTTAGTTGGCAGCCTGTTTATCAAGTGTACTATTGTCATAAAAGCCTCCCCCAATACTTGATTGGCATCCCATCTATTATAGGCATTGTCAGGCTTTTCTCCACCACAGGCCTGTGTTTTCTCTCAACACTGCCGTTTTGCTGGTGCTAATATGGGCAAGAAAATGTGTGTACAACACCTTGCACATGTAAATTGGTGTTTGGTTATCTATATTTTCTCTCAGCACCGCCGTTTTGCTGGTGCTTGTGTGGGCAGGAAAATCTGTATACAACACCTTGCACCTGTAAATCTGTATCCAAACTTACATATTTAGCAAAATTATCAAACTGAAGCATCTTGACTTTAGTGTTCAATTACAACTCAATCATTTGTTAAAAATATTTAAAAACTAATTTGATTTGAGAGTGAGTTTTGATAAGGTATAACCAAGTGTATTTACTATAAGTATCAATGAAGTTGTTAAAATAAAATTTTCCATTCAAATTAGAAATAGGGGCAGGGCCCAGATATCTGTGTAAACTAATTCCAAGCAAGGGAGCAGTGTATAAAGTATTTGGAGGAGGATAGGAAAGATTGTGAGACTTTCCAATGCAACAAGATTCACAAAGGTTCTTATTTAAAGAAACAACATATTACAATATTTTAAGATAGAAGAGAAAACATTATTTGCAACATGACCTAATCTATTGTGTCACAAGAAAAACTGATCAATAGTGGACACAATTGAAACAAAGGCAGTTGAGTTATTTGATGGAGTGAAATTGAGAAACTTGTACATTCTCTTTTCAACCTCTCCATGTATGACAATCTCTTTAGTTCCGTGAGATTTTACACAACAACCATAAGAATAGAACTGAAAATAGACATTGTTACCACAACAGAATTTATACACACTGAGTAAATTCTTTGTGATATTTGAGACATGAAGTAGCTTATGCAACAAGAACTCTATATTACTCAAATCAGTTTTGAAATAAGTCTATCCACAAGGTTAAATTGCAAACCTGATCCGTTTCCTACAATCACTTAACATAATTCTCTCTTTTCATCAAATTATGTTGGTCTGAAGTCATGTGATGTGTTGCACCCGAATCTGAATACCAACTCTGGTCTTGCTGTGTTGCAGGTGTAGTCAGTACATTGCTTAGGTTTGCTTTGGGTTCTTGAAGTGGCTGTGAATTCAATCTTCCATATTGAGTTCTTGAACTTTTGCTTCTTTCATATATGTACCAGCACGTCTTTGTAGTGTATCCAAGCTTATCACACACTTGGCAAATAGGTCTGTCACTATTGAACATTCTTATGTCATTATATTGCTGCTGCCTTTCGATACTCATGAACTGTAGCGACCTTCAGTTTTAAAAATATAAATGTAAATAAGTTATAATTTATTTTATAAAATTAAAATTCCTTATTTTTAGAAAAATTATTTTTATTATCAGTAATTGAACTAATTTTATAATAATTTTAATTTAATCAAATTCATATTATTATTGTTATTATTATTATTATTATTATTATTATTATTATTATTATTATTATTATTATTATTATTATTATTATTATTATTATTATTATTATTATTATTATTATTATTATTATTATTATTATTATTATTATTATTATTATTATTATTATAAACATTGTATATAATTGCCGTAAGTATTAAATTGCATTATAAGTTTATATATATTATATTCATTGCATTACTATTATTACGTTTATTATTATTATTACATGATCATCATTACTATTCTAGTATTATTATTACTATTATTAATTATGAAGCATGAAAATCAAAGGCGGTTTATATTTCTCATTAAGTTAGATATGTATTATCATTATCATTGTGCACATATATATAAAATGTATTTATCTAATAAAGAAAGCTAAAGGCAGCTTACTAATTAATCATGCATATATAAATGATTAGCATATGCGGGAGAGAAAAAGAAAAAGAAAACGGGAGAGAGAAAAATGTAACCGCGAAAGACTATAAACCCCACCAAACTTTCGACTTCGATTTCTTGCAATCCGTAACTCCAATAAAAAATCTAATCCGGTAAAAGTATTCGTATCCTCCTTTTCTACACGTTGGCACCACTTTTGACCGGTAGAAGTTGACGGTGACGTAGCTCCTTTACCCCTTGAGTTTAACCAACTGGAGTTTTAGGAGGCATAGACAATTCTGGACATTTTTTTCTTCGATAGCTCATTCAGAAAGCTTCTCCGGAGCTTTGAATATTTTGATTCCGTACGAAGGTATGGTTTTGGTTTCTCGTAGTTAATGTTTAATGTCACGTGAAAATTTAGGCTAGGAGACCTTAAGATAGGAATGAAATGAATAAATAATTGATGGATTGTGTATATGGTATAAAATGTGAGGTTTAGCTGTTGTCAATAATTTGCTGTTGAAGTTGGTCAGTTTGGAAAAAGATTTAATATTGGTATTTGTTTGATTTTGAAATAATTTGTTACTGGAAATGATTTGAGTGACTGAGAGGTGTGTGGTTTGATAGTTGGGACCTTTGAAGGGTGGCAAAAATTTGAGTCTTAGAGGAGATATTGCCAAAATTTCTATAAGAATTGGAGTTTTGATTTGAGGTATTATTTTAAAAGGAAAAGAGATTATTATGTGGCTTGTGTATTTGAGACTATTTGTTGACCCTCTGTCGCAAGATGTGACCGGGCACTTTAACTCCCCGGATTCCCCCATGGGCATGCATATATATATATATATTGAATATTATATTTGAGCTTGGAGTTTGACTCCATAGAATATTATTGAGCTTGGAGTTTAACTCCATGGAATACTATATTATTGAGCTTGGAGTGTGACTTCATGGAATATTATATTTGAGCTTGGAGTTTGACTCGATGGAATATTATTGAGTTTGGGGATGCGCGCACAGAGGGACTGTTCAATGGTTAACTACCAAGACATGTCGGGTTGGCTGTATAACCGACAGATGAGACTCATCAGCCATAGGATAGGCATACATCATATGTATTTGTCTGTTTGCTTGAGTGTGCATTGTTTTGGTTTGCTTAACTGTTTAATTCTGCTTATCCACTACTTGTTCTACTTGCTGTAAATGCTTCTCTATCTGTGTTTTTCTTGCTTGAACTGTATGTGTATGTTTTTTGAGAAATCCCTATTGACGAAGGTGTGAGGGAAGAGGGATGTTCCACTAGTGATTCGGAGGATTGGAGGAGATAGAACGTGAAGTATTAGGTTAAAGTTAGATTCAGAACTAGAATACCTTAGACAACTTACCTAATTTCTGGTTTAGTTGAATCCTTAAGCTAAAATCTGACTGTCGAAGTTCTAGGAATGCCTCTGGCTTTTCCGGGACCTTTTATATTAAATATGCGGGAACCTTACCATACTGAGAACCTCCGGTTCTCATTCCATACTATGTTGTTATTTTCCAGATGCAGGTCGAAAGGTATCTCATTAGGCGTCTGGACACCTGAAGCGAAGTGGTTACTGGGTTATTTTGTTGTGCAGTGATGTATATATATGTACTTAACTTTCTCTCCGCATAACTTATTCTTTTGATCCTCTTAGAGGTTTATGGAGAGGCAGGATTTTGTTTATGTACATTTTGGGTTTTGGATATGTATATACCCTTTGGCTTTCTATTCCTACTTTTATTACCTTACGTTTGATAGTTATAGTTTTTCCCACACACAAGTTGTTCCGTTTCCGGAGCGTGGCGCTTTTCATTATGCGATTTTGCTTTACCCATTTTTCAAGGCTCCTAGTTTATTATCTTCTTTTTACTATTATAAGTATGTATTTTAATTTTTAGAAGTCGTAATACCTCGCCACCTCTATTTTACGACTTACGCGTAAAGTCTTGGGTGGTAGGGTGTTACATGAACCTTGATCTTTCAGCATTAGTGAATCTTGAATCATCTCCAGTTCCAAATCTTGAGCTATTACTTTTGTTTGTGAACCTTGGATCATTATAGAGTTGAGCTTTAAATTTGGAACTATTTCCACTAAAGTTATTTCCACTTTTTTCGTATCTCGAATTGTAATTGTTTGCACCAAACTATCCATTCTCATTGTAGAAACCTCAACCACCTCGCACTGATCTGCCACCACTTCTACCTCTATAGTCACCTCTGAAACTACCTTTAGATCCACCTCTCATGTTGAAATTCTGAGAGTAACTTTGCACTTTATGCCACATTTATGCCTGTATGTGTAATATTCCTTCCAGCAAAATACTTTGCTTAAGTCATGGTATTTTTTACTAGAAAGAACGTCACATAACCTTTTCTAATATTAATTACTTAATACTGAGCCTTTATGTTGTTATTGCATCCCAGTTTTAAGAAAATACTGGAAAATTTTATTTTTATTCATTGAAATCACATGTCGAAGATCTCCAAGTAATAATAATCACATAAATACTAATAATAATAAATATTATATAAGTAAATTTAAATAAAACTCATATACAACACCTACCCCTCTGAATAAAATAAAATATTAAGCTACAAGAGCGAGAGGACTCTATGAAAGCAACTTGATTCATAAACAAATTCTACTATTTGCTTGCAGCTTCATACTGAATCTTTAAATCTGTGTCACTGAAAGAGTGAGAGATTTTGGGTGAGAACAAAACCATAAATCTTCAGTAGAGGGCGAGAATGCCACAAAAGTAAAGAATAAAGCGTAAATAGTTAATTTAGTTCAACAATATTTACTTTCATTAATTCCATAAAACTCTTTAAAGTTACATTAGAAAAGTTGGTTATCGGCTTCAAGTTATATTCCTTAAAAATTCTCTCTAGCTAAAAACAACCTCAAATACAAAAGTAAAACGGATACATAAGTAAATCGGACAGTACAGATAAATAAACAATGCACACATCAATCAAACAATAAAATAATATAAATAAAGTAACACACAGTACAAGCAGACTCAAATAGGTCATACAAATACATATGACAAATGTCTAGCTCTAGTGCAGGTAATAAGCTCAATTGTCAGTTTCTATCCATTCCCGACATAACCAGGCAAGTAAACAACCTCTATCTTACAGGTGCAACTCTCTCTAGTCCATATATACTGGACATAACCTCTATAAGCAACATTTGTCTTACAGGTGCAGCTTTCTCTGGCTGTTGTAGGTCATGACAAACCTCTGTAAGGACACCATCTTACAGGTGCGACCATCACCCCAGACTGGCCGTTGTATCCCTGGAAAGCAAATCTCAGTGAACTCACCACCATATCTCTGCTCGTTTTCAGCAAGTAAATAATCATCTCAGCTCATTCTCTAAGTCAAACAATATCTCTGCACGTTTTTAGCAGGTAAACAATAATCTCAATCATTTTCATTGTTCATCATCAATTATCATTCTCATTCAGATTTTATTTTTCTTACTCGGTCTTTATTAAGGCAAAATTCTCTTTTTAACTCATACATTTTAATTTATTCCAGTTTTTTTATAACTTAAAAGTTACTTAAATTATATGAATAACTAACATGTTCCAAGCATAGATTCATTAAGTATATACTGAACCGGTTTGATTTTTCATCCTCTGCTAAAACTTCAAAATAAATCAATTATCTCTTTATCAAAAGATTATTTAAAATATCATAACAGTTTTTTCCTTTAATATTCTCAAAAATATCTTACAATAATATAAAAATCTATTTTTAAATCTCATACCAAAAGCTGTCATCAAAACAACTTTGGCTGCCTAACTTCCATTCTGTTTTTAAAATATTAAATGAACTTGAAATTATGCAAATTTTATGTCCAAGTGAGAGTCTCGTACTAATATTTCTAACAAACTAAAGATAATAATTTTTTTATTTGTCTAGCTTCAGTAATAATGAAAAAAACTATAACTGCTCTACAGTTTTAAAAACCAGAAAAACAACAGCAATGAACAACTTTTAAAGAGTAAAGTATCATTTTTGTCCCCAACGTTTGGGATAAGTCCTAAAGTTTTTTCTAACATTTCAATCGTCCTATTTAAGTCCCTAATGTTTCAAAATTGACTCAATATTATCCTGCCATTAGGGATCCGTTAACAGAATTGACGGCGGGACAAAATTAACGAAGAAGTAAAATTAGTGAAGAAGTAAAATTTGGAGTTGTATTTGATTAATTTACCGAGTTTTTAGCAAATAGATTGTTATCTACTATTGAAAACTCTGATACCATAAAAAGTATTAAGTTCAAACAAAGAAAAAAAAAAAGGAGAATTGAAGAAGAAAAGAAAAAAGAGCAATTCTAAATTTATTTTGTGCGAAGCTAAATAAAAGTTAGTTACAAAATTAGTTAAATTTTAACTATTTATAATAAGAATAAAGCCAACTATCATATTGTGAATCACACATACTAAACTAATTAGCTAACTTATCCTGCATTATAAACTAACTAACAGTAGCATCTTAAGCAGTAACTAATTCTCTTTAGCTTATTCAATCAGAATGCACATTTTCCTACCTTACATGTTTCATACTTATGTTTTTTAATAAGTGACAACACGTGTTTTGATTAAATAACGCATCTTTTCTTGCATGGCAAACATATCCTTTTCTTTATATGACAAACATCCTTGATTAAGATATATATGATTTCATGAATAAGCATCTTTAAGGCTTTTAATATTCACAAGTAAATTCCAACTTCTATTCTGAAATTTTTCATGAAGTATACTAATACTGTACGTCATTTTAGGTCAACTCGAATTTTTTTTTTTCTGCCCCTACATATATTTTTATCCGACGATATTTTGGAATTTGTCCCGACATGCATATCTATATCTTTCAGGATTTAGAGAGAGAGTTAACTAAAGTCATTGGCAACCAATTTGTGCATGTTGACTTGGAAAATTCTACGGAAAAATGCAACTGATAATTATTACATACAAACCTCTTTCGTTCACTTCAGAGTTATATTTATTTATATGAGGTTTTTTTGTAAGATAAGAAATTAAGTAAAAGTTAAATGAGTTCGGGTTCTTTTTAAAGAAGCTTTGTGAACGACATTTGGTGTTAAGTATAGAAAAATCTTAATTGAAAAATTTAAAATTTTCAATAATTTCACTATGCATTTATTAAAGATAAAACCTTAAAAAATTTGTACTCTGAGAAATTAATGCTATCATTGAATGCTTTGTTTTATTTTTTAATATGAAACTATTGATGAACTCTGTCCAGCATAGTTATCAAACCCGAATCGGACCGACTGATTCGATCAAAAAGCCGGTAAATCGGACCTTAGACTCAAAAAACCCGATCAAATTCAGTCTAAATTGAGAATTGAACCGAACCGATTGACCTGCTGACGTCAGCACGCCCCCACTCAAATCTCAAAAATTTGGAGCATATGCTGGGTTCGAACTTGAAACATTCAAGTTATAAAAGAAGTTTGCCACCACTTGAACAAAGTTACTTTCTGCCTTAATTTTATCTTTTAGTAAATATATTATTAATTATTAGATATATCCTAATTAATAACTTATGTATTAATTCTTTTAGTCATGCAAATTTAAGATATTTTACTTATCTTTTAGTCATATTAATTTAATTTATTTTTTTTATATTTAATCTTTCTTAAATTAATTACTTTTTAATTATATCATTATTAAAATAAAAATTAACACTACAAAATTTATATTTAATTGAGGGGGTTTTTTAGTAGAGGTTTTTAAAAACCTCTAAAATACACTTTATTTATGGCAATTTATAAAACATCCCCTAATAGCTAATTTATAAAATTTAAACTATAACCCCAAAGAAAACCCCTCTTTTATGTGAGTTTTCAAAACTCATCGAAGTAGAGAGAAGAGAAGACAAAAGAGAATGCTATGGACAAAACCCTAAGTTCTCCACCGATGTAGCTATCATTGCAGTCGTCGGTCCGCCGCCATTGTAGTCGCTGGTTATGCCGCCGTTGCCGCCTAAATTCTCCTCTATCAACATTATGGTTTCAGATCTGGTGGCTCTGTAGCTATGATTGCCGCTGCAGTTTCCGCCGCCATTGCCACTGCAGTTTTCGCCATCGTTGCTGCTGTAGTTTCTGCGGTCGAAAACTTCTGAATCGAGCCATTGTTTCAAATCTATTTTCTCCTTCGAGTTGTCGCTGGTATTCTTCTTCTCCATATTTGACTTGTCTCTATTTCTCTGCTTCTTTGAAGTTCCAAATAAGCAACCAGCTTAGGTAATTATTCAAATGTGTTAAATCGGTGCTTAATACCGTACTTATTTCGACATTGAACCAATTGCCATTTGGTTATTATGTTAATTGGACTCATGATTATGGAATTTTACCATTGTGCAATGTCCTGCAAATTGAAATGGAATTCAAAATGGAAATGGCTTGTCTGAATATGCTTGCATGCTTTTACTTGTTCATTTTTGCCACAGTTTCATGTTTTATCGAGATATTCTGCATTTCGTTGTACATTTTGATATGCTTTTACTGATTTTGCATTTCTTTGTTCAAATTGTTGAATAAATTGGTGAATTGCTGGGCTCATGATGGAAATTATCCGCATAAGGATTCAATAATGAATATAAATATTATAGACAACTCCATTTGATAAAACTCTGTTGCCTACATTTTTTAGAATGAACGTGAACTTTTGTTCCTTGTGTGAAGGAAGTGAATAGGAATTTCTCATCTCAAAGTTACATTTTTATTATTCAATTTATTCTCTGTGTAATTTGTGGAAAAGATTAAACTGAAGCATACATGTAATTTCAATAATTTTTTTGCTGCTTCTGATAATTTCATAATGATATGTGGCCTATGATTTTCATTACATTCTGTTCTTCAAATTTGTTATATAAACATTAAATTTAGAGGTTTCAAAATCTTTCCCCTTGTTAGATTCTCAATGTTCTCACTAGTGATTGAAACTTGTATTTGTTGTTTCTTATTGTTTTTTATTTTTACTGTTAACTACTAAATTCATAATGCTAACTTCAAATTAAACTCTACTTTGATCTGGAAACTATAGTTGCTTGCAATGCTAAATACTACAATCTATTAAATTTCTTTTTTATGCTTTTCATAACTCAAAGGCAGTGCTTCCCCTTGCTCTGTATGCTTTCTCTCTTATCTCTTCTTAACATAGATGCACTGTTTAGGGAAAACAGTACTATATATTGATATGCTTAATTAAAACTATTTAATTTAAAGTTAATAGTTATAATATATAATAATCCTTCATATACCTTATTAGAATCCATACGTCTCATCATCATGGTTATCAAAGTAATGCTCCAATTCAAAATTGAAAAATCCCATGAAAGGGTTATAAGAGAGGACATACATGAAAGCATGGTGGGAGACTATACCACTTTTAACGTTAGGAATGTTATGGTGCAGACTCTAATTAAGTTTGTTTTTCTTCTTTTCCCTACCTAAGCTTCCTTCTCTTCTATTTTCATCTCATCTGCACACTCAATTAAACATTTTCAGCTTTAATTTGGTAGGATCTTTGGACACAAAGATAATGCTGCTGGTTCAAGTTCACTTCTTGTGTTGGAAAGCCACCAATCCGTTAAATCTGAATGTTGCATCATCTTTAAAATGTAGTAATATATAGTCTTTTGAGAGGTTAAGTCTCCAAAATTGTTGCACCATGGAGTGTTATCTATGTCCATAATACGCATTCCCGGTAATAGCTGAAATTTTCCTTTCTTAATTGGTAATCATGCAGTGATTAAACTTTTATGCATTAATGCTGCTGGCCTGGTCTGTATCATCATCTATTATAGAAAAGTGAACAACTGAGAAAATATTAATATATTCTTGCTAGGACATGTTAATTTGTACATCTACAACATGATTTAAACTAAAATCAGTTTCAGTTTCATTTCCACCATAATAAAGTAATAATCTATGTTGTAATACCTAAGTAATCTTTCTGCTACATGATCCTTTATTTTTAGCTTTAATTTGGATCAGAATAGAATAGAGTTGTTCCCTCTTTATTAATTATTCTCTTTCATTTCTTTATGAAAATTTGTACAAAATTTCACCAAAGGTAACATTTTAAGCTTTTTATTTATTATGTACTTGATAGTTTTATATTTAATTATTAGTATAATGTCTAATTATCTTTTGTGTGCTTAACAATTTTGTGTTTGTTGATATGCAGTCATGCCAAGGGGCAAACGCATAAAAAATTCATTGAAATTTGTAGATGAGAGGGAAACCAACAATGCTTCGCGTTCACTTCAACCTCCAGCACCAGTAGCATATGAAGATACCACTAGTGTAGAGGCTAGTGAGGCTCCTTCTCAAGCCCCTTTTCAAGCCGCTGCAAATTCCATTTCATCTGATGGAGCCACGCGTTGTTCTAACTCAAAGTCTTCATCTTCTTGGAATATGGAGATAATTGGTATTAATTTATATTGCATAATTAATTAATATGATTAAAGTATAGTTTAAATCATTTATGCTATTAGATTGAATATGTCCTGATCCATAATCTTTTATGCTAGCTTAAAAAATTGTAACTCCTAATATTTTATATTTGATTTTTGAGAATAATTGTAACAATGAAGTTTAAAAAAATGGATAAACAGTTAATATACATGCATTATTTATGAATGCTTTCAATAATGAAGTTTTTTATTTTCCTTAAGACTCTACAAATATGAAGAAGAAGGCTAAGATCAAAGTCAAGGATGTTTGCAACTTACCTAGAGGAGACCATGTAATTGTAGAGGTTGATGAAGAGGGTGCAGCATATGGTGAAGCACAAGGTTTACTTGCTGGTTATTGTGGTATATTAGCAACTAATGCACATATCTTTCCAATTAGCTTTGAAAAGTGGTCAGGACAAGAAAATGGTGGCATGCCTAAGTCTTTCAAGGATGAGTGCTTTGATACAATGATAAAGGTAAAATTTATTTTATTTGAAACTTCTATTAGTTCAAGTAATTATTATTTATTTATTTATTTTTTTGTTTGAAGCACCACTTCTATTTTACAAGCACAGAAAAGATCGCCTATAGGTATTGCATTCAAAGTATTGCAAAAAAGTGGGCAACATATAGGCAAAGATTGTGGAATGAGTTCTATGATCCAACCATGAGAAGAGAAGCATTGGTGAACAATGTGCCTGATGATGTTCCAAGAGATCAATGGGCTTGTTTTGTCAATTATCGACTAAAACCGTCTACAGTTGTAAGACACTAAACAATTCATTTAGTTTTTGTTGAATTAAAAAAATATTAATTGAAGTTATTATATTTATTTTTAGGAGCTTTGCATGAAAAATAAGGAAAATCAAAGCAAGCAAACCATTCCTCACACTTGTGGATCGAAATCCAACTCTCGGAGGCGACATGAAATGGTACATGTGTGATTTTACTTGCATTATATATGTTAATTATTTAACCCTTTATTCTTTCTTTTTTAGTACTTGGAAACGGGAAAGAAGCCTAGTAGAGGAATGATGTACATTGAAACACACAAGAGAAAGGATGGGTCTTTTGTAAATAACGAGGCATTAACTATAGTGGTAAGTGTTTTGTAAACCTTTGCTATCTCATCTTATTTTATTTGTATGTGATCATGTAAAAATGGGATTTGAGTGTGGTTTCTTGTGGATTGAGATATATAATGATCATAGGATGCTTAAATGAAACAAAAGCAGCTTGAAACGTTGACAATTCTGAGGTTTGATTTTAAAGGGCAACTAAATTTGGTGTGGCAACTAAATTAAGCAAAAGGGTCTTGTACACTCTCTGTTTGCAGTTATTTTGTCTCATTAATAAAAAAATATGCAGCACTGAATTGTAATGTACTAGTTAAGATTATTACATCAAAACTAAGAAGTGTTGTTACAACTTAGGATATTCAATGATGGTAACTTTCAACAATGCAGAGCCTAAAATTGTAATGTATTAGCTAACCAAATTATCTAAATCTGGTATTGTATTCACACCTCAACACAAAAATAGGGTGCCATGTGTGATTGGTGGTAGAGCAGTATAACAAAATAGTCTGGGCGCCTTTAACAGGTACAAGAATAGGTCAACTCTCGAATATCCTATTATTCAGGGTAGAGGCTGAATTTCATGCTATTCATTTTTCTTAATTCTTATTCTTGTTCGTAACAAACTTAACAACATGTTGCCTCTAATTCAGAGAAAAAGAAAATGGCTATGCTGATGTGAAATGAAATTGATCTAACATTGTTATGAAAATGGCTATGCCTCTAATGAGATATATAATGTCCTTCAATTTATGTTGTTAATTACTGTTAGTTCATTATTGTTATTGGTATGGTACAGTCAATTATTTCATTCTGTTTTTGTATTTTAATAGTGAGTATATCTGCATTTCTGCATTAGTCTCTGTTTACTACTTTTAAATAAATAGATAGATAAATTGAATAGTTTCTGTTTACTACTTTTAAATAGGAACAGATTGGGCTGAATATGACACAATCAAATGCACAATTTGAGGTGTCCCCTAATGATGCTGTTGGTAAAGTTTTGGGACCTGAACACTCTGGGAGAGTTCGTTGCATGGGCATGGGAGCAGCGCCTACAAATACTTTTAGGAATGTGAGAAGTCGGCTTAATAGGATGACCATCTCAACTAATTCAGCTAGATCTTCTTCACCTACTACTGTTGCAATTTTACAGGAAAAAATCAATAATTTGGAGTCTGACTTACATAATTCACAGCAAAAGGTCACTAGTCTAGAGTCTAAGTTGCATCAATCATTTGATATGATGAAAGCATACCTAATGATGAAGGAAGGAGGAATTCCCGAAGCGCTTGTTGGCTTCTTTTCTGCCCGAGAGGTAACTTTATAGTAAACTCATTTGTTAGGAATATAAGTTTAGATAGAGTAATACTTATTAATATTGAATATAGGTTTAAATGCTCTTCAAAATTGAGTTGTTAGGCTTATATCGAATCATCTTGATGCTTAACTTTACTGAAATTACTAATAACATCTTATGTTTACATATAGGCTAATGATGCTGAAAGCGAGCCTACTACTCCCTTTGATGCTAGGAGATCAGCTGGTGATAGCAACGGACATCCGACGACAAATATTTGAGCATACTACTCCCTTTGTTTTATTTTACTTTTTTTAAAAAAAATAGAAATAACTGTGTAGAACAATACCATATGCAATTATATTTGGAACTATTGACATTGAGAATTTTTTATATAAAGAGTTATGTCTTATATTGAGGAATTGTGCTATAAAAGATTTAGTTTTTAAATTTTGATACTAAGAAATAAATTTTTAATTTGAGAGTATGTAAATCAGATGAGATTAATGAATAATTTGAAATTAAAAATAAATAAATAATTATAGGATTTGTGGAGGTTTGAAAATCTCACAAAATAGTTAATTTTGTTAAATTAAAAAAATAATTTGTGGGGGTTTTAAACTGTCACAAAAGTGATATAAAATTGCCACCAAAATTCAATATAAAACTCCCACTAAATACACACAAAACCCCCACTAAATAGATTGTGGAGGTTTTTAAAAACCCCCACAAAAGACCTCGTGGCACCTCAAATTTTGGGGGTTTTAGAAACTCCCACAAATCATTTGGTGGGGGTTATGAACCTCCACAAATAAGAAAAAAAACTGCCACAAATAAATAAAAATCTTGTAGTGTAAACTTTGTTAAATATCTATAAATTAAAAAAAGATAAGTAAAATTTTTTTATTAATCATGACATATTTTTGTTATTGATAATTATATGATATCTATTAATATTAATATTTTTTAACATATATTTGAATAATGTAATAGATACTAATTAATTAATGAATTAGAAAATAAGTTAAGTCAATAAACTTTTTTATTAACTATATGTTTTTCATTAGGTAAATCGAATTTTTTGTCCTTTAATGAGTCGATATGTAGATAATAGATATATCTATGTGCATATATTCTAACGGATATTCTAATATTATCTATATTAAGAAGTATATTCAGTAACAAATATCTGTACTAGACTCATATTGGCTTATTGCTGAATAAGGAATTGAATCAAGCGGAGCCCTTTTAACTCAGTGGTAGAGTAACGCCATGGTAAGGCGTAAGTCATCGGTTCAAATCCGATAAGGGGCTTTGAGCCCGACCCTTTTTCATTCTCATAAAACAAAACCTCAGCAGTAGTATTGGTCTTTTGTTCGAAAACGGCTGTTAATACCCCGTAGGCTGAGGAGCAAAAGAAGAAATCCACCCGAGGAGAGGCTGCTTGTATATCCACCATTTGAGTCTCCAACAATTATTCCAATAATAACATATCCGATTTGACATTTGATATAAAAAATAAATTTTATATAATTATTTAATTATGATCGAATTAACTGATTAAACTTATGACCCATTAATTAAACCAGTGATCCAATAACCCAATAACTTGACCGAATCGATTGTCGGTTCAGTTCTAATAACTACGCTGCCCAGTGCCAGCCTGAACCGACGTACATGAGCTATCAAATAATTGAATGCTTTTGAAAAATCAACTCTTGACTAATTAATATCCACTCATTTCCTATACTTTATGTTTTTTTTTTGAAGTTTGATGAAAATATCTACTCTTCTTTTCCGCGTAGTCGTACTGGCTCAATTATATATGCATGCAGGTGCCTACGTAGACCGTTTACCAATCCTTTCTCCCTCTTATTTCTTTCACATCAAAATCTTCAAAGTTTGGCATTTTCCTCCCGAGTACCGACCATTCAATTCTCAACCAATTTATTGTCATTTTTTAATTTTTTTTCAAAACATTTTTGGTGTTCAGATGTATTAAATGATAAAAAGATTTTTAATAAAAAAAATTGTTTGGTTGTTCGCTTGTCAAACGAGTCAGATCTAAAAGTGAGAAAGGTGGAGCGACTGGGAGACGGGTGTAGATGAGCCTTGACGCATAGTTCTTCTAGGTTACCGAGCTGTGTATGTGAGGAGAAGTCCACCTGCAAAAGGACTTTGACGCTCAAGTCAGTGTCCGTATGAAACGAAGGTTTATTTCAGCGTAAGTGACGTACCTGGGGAAGGGGTAGGACCCTCCCCTTATATAGTCTGTACCAACGTGGGTCCTATACAGGCAGACCCTCTTTCTTGAAAGCTTCCTTTCCAGCTGTCCAGCTCCAGCTGTCTAGGTTCACGTAGAAGGAAATGCCACTCGGGTCGCGCCTTGGTTGGGCCCTGTTAACCCACCGGGTTGGGCGGATGCCCGGACCTTAGTTCAAGGTTAATGGGCTGGGCCGGAACAGTGCTGATGAGCGGATATTTTATACGTTTTTTGGCATCATTTTCATATAGTTTTTAGTATGTTTTATCTAACTTTTATTAAGTTTTCATAGGTTTTAGTGTAAAATTCACATTTTTGGATTCTACTTTGAGTTTGTGTTTTTATGCAATTTCAGGTAAATTTTGGCTGAAATTGAGGAGCTGGAGCAAAAATCTAATTCAGAGACAGAGAAAGCATTGCAGATGCTGTCCGGAGCTAACCTCCTTGCATTCAAAAGAGCTTTTCTGGAGTTACAGAAGTTCAAATGGAGCATTCTAAATGGCTATGGAAAGCTAACATCTAGAGCTTTCCATCAAAGTATAATAGTCCATACTTTGCTTCATAATTGAAGGCCCAAAACTGGCGTCCAATGCTAGTCTCCTGCCCTATTCTAGCGTCCAGTGCCCAAAGGAGAAGAGACCAGCGTTCAACGCCCATAAAAGACCCCCTAGCCAGCGTTCAATGCTCTAGAGGCCTCCTAGTACGTGGATATCATCAAAGTTCAGCCGAAACACTCACCAAGTCGGCCCCAGAAGTGGATTTTATCACTAAAAGATTGTTTTACCCTTTTTATGTAATCCTTAGTCATTAGTTTAATATTAAAGAGAGACGATCACACTTGTTTAGGATCTCTTCTAGCATATTTCAAATTTTACATTGCACTTTCTATCAGTATGAGTTTCTAAATCTCCTAAGTTGAGGAGAGGAGCCCTGCTGAGTTTTATGGATTAATAAAAGTATTACTATTTCCTTTCAATCCGTGCTCGATTTTCTATTCTAAGATCTATCTTCGTTCTTCATTATAAGACCGCGTGCCTGACAACCACCCGTATTCTTCTTAGGTTTGTGTGACTACGTAACTGGAAAGCATTGAACCACCAGCTTGATTATACATCTCTTAGATGGCCAATCCACGAGTTTGTTGGGGACTTCTCGAAACATCAGTTCAGCCGAGGTATGGGGAGATTAGAGTTTTTGTGGTAGAGGCTAGAATCCAAAGGCACAGCATTCTCTGATCCGGAAGATTCGACCTTGTCTGTGGCATTTTAAGTAGGATCATTAAGGAGAATGGACTGCAAGAGCTTCACCCTCAATCAGAATGGACACTAACCTTGGGGTTCAGATCTGAAGGAGCATTGGCAACCTCTTAACCGGCGTTAATCACATACAGCCTGCCATAGAAGAAATCATTCACAGTTGAAGAAGACAGTAAGACCAGAATTAATCCAGAAGAACAAAGCATCTCTAGGCCTTAACTATCTTTTATCATTGATAATAATCAAACCTAGTATTTCCATCTTTAATTCCTTTTATGCGTTTAACCAAATCCAACAACTCTTCTATCCGCCTGACTAAGATCTACAAGATAACCATAACTTGCTTCAAACCACAATCTTTGTGGGATCGACTCTGACTCGCTCAGGTATTACTTGGACGACCTAATGTACTTGCTGGTTCAGTTGTGCGGAAGTGTGGGATTCTGCGAGCGCTGTGGCTGGCACGTTTTTCTCAACTCCCCTTTATGTGTAGTTCCCGATAGGCCGGCTGCCCGTGGCAGGGACGTGTCCCCTACATGCAAGTACCCCTCATCTGCTCCTGGGGAACATCAACCATCGCGTCGTTCTTTGCACGGGGAATTTAATGCCGATTATGACTAATTTGAAGGGCCAGAGGAAATGACCATTATACCCTTGTCTTTTCGCGCTTTCATCTTCGACGGTTACTATTCCAGTTTTCTCAAAACTGCTTTTCTTCATTATCCCTTCATTCTCCACTCACTTCCGTACCTGCTTATTTTTGCTGCTTCATTCTTTGGATTGCTCTCGAAAGAATTCTTGTGCACAGTTCACTATCTGACTATTGCTTTCTTTATGCATATTTCTCATGTAAGTGCTTTACATTCCTTTGCTGCTCTTACCGTTTCATTCTATGATTGCATGCCACTTTCATTTTGCTTTAGTCCGTTTTTGCTTGAACCAACGTAGCTTTCGTTAGGTAGTTGCTAGAGGGGGTACCATTTTAGGTGCATTATTTGTTTTTGATTTGTCATTCGATATTAGATCGCCATTAGATTCTCGTCCAGTAGGCTGTAGTGCTAGTTTCTGCTTCTTCTGAGCTCCCAACCTCTTGTATATCAAGTTATTAGGTTTGTTATAGCAAACTCTTTAACAAGTTCTGTTTTTTGTTGTTATTATTATTTAAAAATGTTATTTATACACTAAAATCAGCTACTAAAAATAGTCGTCATATATTTATACATAAATATATGTATTATTAACTTATTTTTAATATATATTTTATATTAATAATTAATTTTAGTAGTTAATTTTAGTATGCGCATAACATGATTAATTATTATTAGTGGCCCATATAAAATTCACTTGAACTTTGTAATACAATAGTATAAAAAATATGTAATAGATTATTATCAGATCTACTGAATTTGCCACTAATTACCGATAAAAATATCCGACAATAATAACTAAAAAGATAACAAATTTGTGAGATTTATCTTTGAAAAAAAATATGAAGGCCATTTTAATGTTTTGGTGCCCTAATTACTATCAAATTATTCCTAGCAATTATTTAAAAAAAATTATGTAATTTTTGAAAAAATGTGTAATATTAATTATAATGATATGTATTCTTTTGAGTAAAAGAAAATCAACCTAATTTACTATTATAATTTTCTACTATTAACAAAATATTTTCTGTGTTTTAATAAATAGGTATATGTTTTATTTTGA
Organism: Arachis duranensis; assembly: GCF_000817695.3. Lineage (NCBI taxonomy): Eukaryota > Viridiplantae > Streptophyta > Magnoliopsida > Fabales > Fabaceae > Arachis > Arachis duranensis. The sequence goes on along the minus strand of NC_029778.3, from coordinate 75,176,198 downwards.
GATAAATATTATAAAATCAAAGGTGTGTCAAATAATACATGCCAAAAAAATTCATATATTTATGTATAAATATATGTATTATTTAACTAATTTTTAATATATATTTTATACTAATAGTTAATTTTAGTAATTAATTTTAGTATACACATAACATGATTAATTATTATTAGTGGTCCATATAAGATTCACTTGAACTTTGTAATACACTAGTATAAAAAATATGTAATTGATTATTATCAGATCTACTGAATTTGCCACTAATTACTAACGGAAATATCCGACAGTAATAGCTAAAAGGATGACGAGTTTGTGGGTTTACCTTTTTTAAAAATCAACTCAAAGGAATATTATTTATCTTCTTTAATTTTCAAATTAGGTTTAATTTTTGCGTAGCAACTGTATTAATTAAATGAACTTTTTTAACTATAAATATCAATAAGAGTCGGCTTCTAATTGTGTTGGGAAGTAAATTTGTAAATAATTGTTTATTAATATATATGGAAAGAGAGAAATTTTGATAGTAGTGTTAAGAGAAGAATTACTTAATTTTTTAAAAATATAAAACCTAAAACAATAAAATTTTAAATTATATATTATTATTTAAATTACTATTTTAGTGTTTTAATTTGTATATTAGATCTTTTGAAAGCTAATTATTTTTTATAATAACAAAATATAATCGTAACAATAACCATGCTATATGTACATAAAAAAATAATTATCTGTATAAAATATATATTAAAATATAAAATACACATTGAAAATAAGTTAAACAATACATATATTTATATACAGATATATAGTGGTTAATAGATAATTTAATATTTAATTTTTTATATACACATAATATTTTTATTATAAAAATTATTATTATGTTATATAAATTTTGCTCCACTACCAAAATTTTCTGGATTTATCATTGTTCATAACCTAAAGCTTTGATATCACATGTTAGACTTAATATAATTTTTAATATACATTATAAAATTATCATTCACATGAAAGATCTTGAAATTTATGATTATCACAAATAGAAATAAAAATAGTTACTAACCTTGATCCATGATAATAATAATAATAGTATTAGGAAGAATTCATTTTATCTATTCCTTTGCCTTCTTAAGTTTTTCTTCAATTTACTTATTGATAGTAAATGAAGAAGAAAAGCTTTATAGGTAAAAAGAGAGTACTAAATTTTGATTTCTTTTTCATAAAAGCTAACTTTTATCAAGTTAGTTACATTTCAAAATAATCATATAACTTTTTTATTTTATTATTTTAATTAAATATTTATTAAACTAATAAAATAAAACACATTACACACATAAAACATCATATAATAATACAATTTTTTACAATACTTTCATGAAACTCTCATTTTAACTTCTACAATTTACATCTTTCCACTACAAGAAAAAAGGCCTATGGCCACGCTTTTTTCATGTCACGCTTTAAAACTGTAGTCAAAAGTGGTTAACGGCCACACTTTTATGAGGGTGGCGATTGATTACAGATTTAGCCATTTTTTTCTGTTACACTTAAAAAGCGTGGCAAAAGGGATCTATGGCCACGCTTTTATGAGGGTGACAATTGATTTGAGATTTAGCCACATTTTTTTTGCCACGCTTTTTAGCCACGCTTTTTGCCACGCTTTTTTGCCACGCTTAAAAAGCGTGGCCATAGAGATACAGGTACGCTTTTAAAGCATGGCAACATAATTTTGTTATAGTGCCATTTTAAAAGCGTGGCCGTTTCTTGTAACTTTTTTGGCACACTTCAAAAGCGTGGCCAAAAGGTTCTAAAAAAATTTAATTTTTTAAGTCTGAGAGTGACAATGCAATAAACAAACACTTATTCCCCATTCTCCTAACCCTAATTCACGCTGCAGCAGCGCCTCCCTCTCTCCCTCGTTTTCTTCATTCGAGCACTCCTCTTCCATCCTTCTCATACAGACACGCAGGATGGCAGTAGCGATGGTGGTTCGTCGTCGCTCTCATAGCGCCTTCGCGAGTCCCAGCTACGGCGTCGTCAAGCTCTTCTCCCGCTTCTTCTTCTTCGCGTTGCGTCTTCGTCTTCCCAAGCCGCCTATTCCAGCTTCGCTTTCCAGTTTTGTTGTCGTTTCAGCTTCCGCTACGTCACCAAACGGCACCGTTTTGAAAAGGAAGAGGCCTGCTAGGCTTGATATACCTGTTAGCTCCTTGGCCTTTGGCATTCTGCCAACACCCTCTGCTGCGGCACCGCGTGATGTTGTGGAGGAAGAACGTGATGCCTTCTCTATTTATTGCAAGAAAGGCAGGAGGGAGCACATGAAAGATCGCTACTCTACTGCGATAACCTACGCGGACAACAAAAACTGGTAACAAAATTTCACTTTTTCTTTTTAATTTGTTTCTGGAATGTTTAATTTGTTTGAACATAGATGAATTATTCTAATTTTGAGGATGGGTTTGGTCAATGATTTAGGGGTTTTATTTGTTAATGGGATTCATGAATTTTAGGGAAGGACCATAATGAATGTAACCCTAGGTGGAATGGATTTGGAGAAAATCTAATTAGCAAAATTTGTTTGGATATGATGAATGCAGGCATTTTTTGGAATTTTCGATGGGCAAGGTGGTGCAAAGGCTGCCAAATTTGTGCAAATAACTTAGAAAAGAATGTGTTAGATGAAGTGATTCTTAGTGAAGAAGATAGCATTGAGGAGGCTGTGAAGCGCGGTTATGTCAAGACTGATTATGCTTTCTTGAAAAGTGATCTGATTATTTGTTTTTGAATTTGATTTTTTGTTTTGATTTTCGTGGTTCTTCATTTTTTTCTGATTTTTCTATTCTAAACTGTTTTTTGTTCTATTATGATATTTGGATTTAGGTTTTTTCTCTCTTTAAACTTCTGAATATTTGGTTTTGTTCTGCTGCAGCTGTGGTAGTGCTCCACTGCTGCTAGGTGGTGCTGAACTGCTATTGCTTTGCCTGTCCTGTGGTGGTGCTGCTCCTCCTATTCTTCTCCTGCTCTTTTCTTCTCAGCACTGCTCATCTTCTTCTCAAGCCTTCTATAATTTATTGATATCTTCTAGGCATGCTTTTGTAATAATGTATTGACTTGTATATTTAACCTCTCAAACCATAAGTTTCAATAATTTCAAAACAGAAGAAAATCTTAGCTATATATGTAAACTGAAATAAAATAATAAGGACCAAGCGAACTAAAAAATTACATGTATATATTCAGGTATGATTTGAGTTGGACTATTGTAATATCTATCAGGATTGGCCACAAGCATGATTAGTTTTTAAAATCTCTGTCCAAATATGGCCAGGAGAGAACTCAGGAAACTGAAGATGATAAGTTTCTCTAACTATGTTCTTATGTTGTACATGAAACATGTGATAGATGCAAAATAAAGCTTGTAGTGAACAACTGAAGGGAATATCAAATTCCTATGGGCATCATCTAAATGTCAAGCATCATTTCTGTACTCCCTGATCTTTTAGTTCCTCTTATTGGTGGTTTTTTTAATGGATAAAAATGAAATAGTTAAGCTTCTTATCTTTTTTTCCCCTACTCTAGGAGTTTGTTTTAAACATGTCATAAATGTAGAATAATGTAATATTTGCTAAGGTGAAACTTTGAGCACTTTTGACATGACTACTTTGATCATTGACTTCTCAACTATTATGTAGAACTCTATTCTATTTGAAACAAACAATTTATTATTTTCCTTCTTATTCTGATTGCTAGGATTGTCGTATTAGGTGATCAGTAAGATGCTGGAACCAGTTCAATTTTGTGTTGGCACTTCGTCTCTAGTAGTACTAGGGCCAAGTGCACTAATTTTAGACATCTCAGTTAGTAGTTGAGCTAATTTTTGTATGTGAAGTGTCTAACATCTTACTTAAATCAATGGAATATGTTTTTGTTATATTTTCTCTAATGCAGCTGGATATAGAAGTCAGGGTGAAGTACAGGTCAATAATGCTTGGCCTAACATACTTCAGATGCAGCCCTTACCATATAACATTAGAAAAGGAGAACTTCTGTTATTTGAAATCATGAATTCCTTCTTGTTCTGTCTTTTCCCTTAAAGATGTATTGTTTCATCTTTATTACATTATTCTAACAAGAAAGCACGTTCTTTTTTATGGGTTGAGTTTTTGCAATGGAGTTTTGATTCTTTTGTGTTCCTAATAAAAAAAGATCTTAAAGTACTTGTTTCTTTCTAACTCCTTAATTGTTTTGTGGCCATTGTTATTGAACAGATTGCAATCTGAACTAATGGCGCTAATGGTAATAAGCTTATATGCCCACTACATATATATGATCTTTCTCTTGTATTTGGAAAAAGATTACTGATTATTGAAGCTTTGTGTTCATGGGAATTTCAGATGAGCGGAGATTCAGGTATATCTGCGTTTCTTGACGAGGACAACATATTCTGTTGGAAAGGGACAATAACAGGAAGTAAAGACATGTGTTTGAAGGAACTGAGTACAAGTTGTCACTTTCGTTTCCCAATGATTACCCTTTTAAGGCTCCAAAGGTCAAATTTGAAAGCACCTGCTTCCATCCAAACATAGATGTTCATGGTAATATATGCTTGGACATTCTTCAGGTAGTAATTATGTGAAGATTCCTGTCCTCTCTTATTTGATCAACACAAAATATAAAGCTTGGGTATGACAAAATAATTCTGTGTCCTCAGCCAACATCTGTGTCTTAACTAGTTTAGATTGTGTGCAGAAGATGTGTGTATAAACATAATATTGAATATATTTTTTGTTGGAACAACATTAACATTTACTTTCTTGTGAAGGGTAGTTTTTGAAGCGGGAAGATTGTTCTTATATTCTGGACTGGATAGGAGAAACCCAAAGGTGAAGTAAATGGAGCTTCTCTTTCGGGATTCGTCATCAATTAGCCACAAATTGGATAGTTTTAGTGATCTCCTAAGTTCTAATGATAAACTTATTTTGTCCTAATTCAATTATTAGTTGTTATAGAATTGTAATTTTTTAATTATAATTATAGCATGTAAATAATTCATGTAAATCAATAAAAAATCAATTCTTTTATACCTTCTAATTTTCTCCTTCTTTTTTAATTTGACAAAGGAATAGGCCACGCTTTAAAAGTGTGGCAAAAGATTTTAGTTGGTGAGCTGTATGTGCTCTATCGGCACGTTTTTGAAGCGTAGCCAAAACCAAACTAATCGGTACACTTCAAAAGCATGGCAATATGTACACTTTTTGATACGCTTCTCAAGCATAGCTATAGGTTAATACATATAGCCACGCTTTTTAAGCGTGGCAAGAGATGAAAGCATGCCAAAAAAAGCGTGCCGATAGGTCCACAAAAACGTGATGATAGAACAACCGGCACGCTGGCAGATGTGGTCCTTCTAAAAGTGTGCTGATAGTTCAAAAAGCGTAGCGAAAAATTATCAACACGCTTTTTGGCACTTTTTAGTACGTTTTAAAAGCGTGACAAAAAACTTAGTTTCTTGTAGTGTCTGTATTTTCACCGAAATTTTAATTTTATCTAAATTAATATTTCATTAGTATATTATTTATTTCTTCTTCTCTACGAATGTTTAGCAAGGCATAAACTTTATCCAGTTTGATTAAGAAATTTATCACAATATAAATGGATCATAATCACAGTCAACATAGCTTTCTATCTCCAAGTATCAAAATGTACATGTCATATATGCCACACCTCTAGGAATTCTAGCCATCAGATTCAGATAGATCTAGCCATCAGAGACTACACCTACATATATGTCTATCCTTGGACGAAATTTTGGAAATTGTCCCAACATGTCCCCGTCCATTATAAAATTTTGGAATTTGTCCCGACATGCATATCTATATCTTTCAGGATTTAGAGAAAGGGTTAACTAAAGTCATTGGCAACCAATTTATGCATGTTGACTTGGAAATTTCTACGGAGAATGCAACTGATAATTATTACATACAAACCAAATTTATCTTTTACAGAGTTATATTTATTTATACGAGGTTTAATTTTTTGTAAAATAAGAAAGTAAGTAGAAGTTAAATGAGTCCTCATTCTTTTTATTTGCTTAGAATATTTTTAAAGAGGCTTTGTGAACGACATGTGGCGTTAAGTATAGAAAATCTTATTGAAAAATTAAAGTTTATAATAATTTTACTATGCATTTATTAAAGATAAAACCTTAAAAAAACTGTACTCCAAGAAATTAATGCTATCATCGAATGATTTGGTTTTTTTTTTTTTTAAATATGAACTATTGAACATTTGAACTCTACCAAGTGCCAACTTGAACCGACATACATGAGCTATAAAATAATTGAATGCTTTTGAAAAATCAACTCTTGACTAATTAATATCCACTCTTTTCCTATACTTTATGTTTTTTAATTTTTCAAGTTTGATGAAAATATCTACTCTTCTTTTCCGCGTAGTCGTACTGGCTCAATTATGCATGCATGTGCCTACGTGGACCCTTTACCAATCCTTTCTGGCTCTCTTATTTTTTTCACATCAAAATCTTCAAAGTTTGGCATTTTACTCCCGAGTTCCGAGCATTCAATTCTTAACTAATATATTGTCATTTTTTAATTTTTTTTGAACATTTTTTGTGCGTTTGGATGCATTAAATGATAAAAAGGATTTTTAATTAATAAAACTTTTTTTTAAATTTAATGCGAACTACAATTTTTAAAAAATATTTTAACATAATAAATAAAAAAATATTTT
>NC_029778.3:75163732-75169436 GCF_000817695.3 Arachis duranensis | reverse complement strand
TAAATAATTCATATAAAATTTTATATATCTGACGCAAACAAACAAGCTCTTTATTACGTTCACATTAAAATTCTATAGTCATGAATAGCTGATAGATATTCCATTTTTCTACCTTAAGTTATATCTTTGATTGTTTCTCATTTTATGATCTGTCTTTTTAGATAGGACTCAATAAGCAGCATATGAAGATGATGATCACTACTTCCTCTAAACTTTTCTTCTTTTCATCATTCCTTGCACTTTGCTTCATGCTATGTCCTACAGAAGCTGCTTCTCGGCTGCCAGACACAGAAGGTATGCCATATCCTATTATCCCAAATAAAGAAAGATCTTATTTAAAAAAAAAATAATTATCAGTAATTCTTATAGCTTATATGAATATCAATTTTAATTTTTCATACTTTCAATTATGAAAAGAAACATGTATATAGCTTATTCTTAATTAGTTTAAACGGTTGGATCCCTTAAGTAAGCGTAGTTTAAGAATATTTTCGGTTTTTAGGTTTATTGTAAATTTGAAAGAAAACTAGGATATTATTTATTTATCTGATCTCTTCCGAGAATCAAGCATAAAAGAAAACTCTTAAAAAATATATTTGAATTTAGTGGAAGCTCTGAAGCAAATAACAAAAACGCTCGATTGGGACTTGAAGAACATAGATCCATGCAGTGTGGGGGGGATTATTTCAAACCCAGTTCGCTCAACATCAGAAATAATTAATGTTTCATGTGATTGCTCCATTGCTAATGACAACTTCTGCCATATCATTACCATGTATGTATATTCTCTATCATTTCTAGTATTATACTTTTATATATGAACTGTTAGGGATATTATTATTTATATGTCTTTTTTTTATACGTTAAATTTTTTTTAAAAAAATAATTTATGATATAAACAATACTATTTTTTACTTCATTAATTTTTTTTAATAATTTTTAAGTAAAGCTAATAGTTTAAAAAATTGTTAAATAATATATAATTAATCAAATACATATATTAAATTATTTAATTATTTTCGATTAATAATTTTATATAAAGATAATTATATATAATTTTTTTTTAATAAATTTTTTTCTAAGGTAAAAATTATAAAAGAAAAAAAAAAGATATAATAGTAAAAAAAGTTGGAAATTTTTAAAAAATACGATAAATAAAAATTATTATTAAATAAAATAAATAAATAATTATACAACTATACAACTTAAAAAATGCTACCTGTCGGTAGACGAGAAGCTCTCCAAACAAGAGATTTTATTTTTTAGGTAACAAGAGATCTTTCATTGAATAAAAAGTTTGGGATTTAGAAGATTATTCAAACTAAATGAGCCTTGAATGTACTTGAGCTCATACATTAAAATTTGGTCGTTCAATCGAGAGTTGATATCTTCTATTTATTATTTATTTTAATAATGGAATAATTAAGTTTTTGAAAAAAATTTGCAATGAATTTATAAGCTTTCAAAACAAAAATTATTAAATAAAATTATGTTGAAAAATTTTATAATCAAACTATAAGTCCTAGAAAAAAAAAGTATAGCAAATAAATTTTAATATTTTTTCTTTTTTTGTTTGATACATTTTATATCAATTGATGAAAAAAATTTTAGAACAACTGTTGAGTTATCTTTCATATGATCTTAAGATCACGTGTTCAAATTATGAAATTAATTATTAATATAATTATTATATTAGACTACTTATATTATATTTTTTGGATGCGGCTTTTTTCAAGATTATTAGGCTATCTTTTATACCATTCTCATCTCTAGTGAAAGAAAAAATATACTCTAAAATAAAAAGATTGATGAATTGCTAAGTGAGAGATTAATCGTAATTGAATTTATAATTTTCATTGTACGTGAGTCGTATTATCTTAATTTAAGGAGCAATTTACTTAATTAAAATGTTTGGAGATCAAAATTATCAAAATACAACTTTTATAAATTATAAACGTATTTGCAATACTACTAGATTATATAGCTTGAATATTATATTTTATATTATAAAATGCAATATTTAAAAGAGCACAAACTTACCTCTTCATTGATCTCGTCGGCAACGTGAGCAATACCATTGAATCACTACAAGCTATTTTCGTCCACCATAGTCTCACTTGATGTTGGCCTCTCTTAGAATATTGAATCCTATCCAAGTCCCCTCCTCCCTCTCTGAGTCCACAACTACTTCTCTCTACTTTTTCCTACAACTATCTCTCTCTACATTTTCTCTCTAACAAAGTTAGCTTTGCTCTATCTCTCTCTACATTTTTTCTCTAACAAAGTTGGCTTTGCTCTCCAAATGAGAAATCTGCTACTGTCTCAAGCGGATATTATAGTACCTCACATGTAAACTGCAGCAGAGTTAAACAGTTTTCTAAGTTACACTATTAAAAAGAAATCGCTATAGGACTCGCGATTTTTTTATTATGCAATTCTTTTAGAAATTACTACAAAGTATAACAGTTTTTGGCTAAACGCGTTCCAACATAAACCATTACACTCTTGTACCGATTTGCGTTAATTCCTTAAATCATTATACTCTCTAGCGATTTCTATAATATTATAAATGTTGTAAATACATTTACAGTTTATAAAAATTGTATTTTAGTAATTTTGATATATCCAAATTTTTAATTAAGTAAGTTGCCCTAATTTAAGAGTGATTATTAGACTCTTACTTTTTTACTGTATCAATCCACAAACTTTAGAGTAATTTGATCTCTAAAAAAAATATTATATATGGTATCATAAAACTACTTCTCCCCATAATTTAAATTGATGAAAAAGGACAAATGAATGATAATATTTCAAAACTTTTTTTTGTGCCTTAGGCTTTCTTTCTTTTTTTAATCTTATAATAAATTTCTTTTTGTTAGGGTTCCAAGGATCGAAACCAATATTCTTTTGTCATTTCTATTACAATATCATGAAGTGTTAAGTACTTATTACACTCGGTGGGCTCTAGTGACAGCAACAATGGCTCCCTAGCTCCCCGTCATGTCCTCCTTTCTCTTCTCCTTCCAATTTTGCTTCCCTCTCTTTCTTCCAATTTTAGTTTCCTTTCCTCCATTAGCGCTGCCACCATTTTGTCACATTTTCTCCCGGCTTCTCTTTCTCTCAATTTTTGTTTTGATTTTTTATTAAAACAAATTAATTATTATTGGTGTTGTTATTATTGTTGTTGAAGGGAATGAGGATGAAAGAGAAATTTTGATAGTGTTTAAAAAGATATGGTGGAAATGATATGGAAGATTGAAAAATTTAGAAGATATGGTGGGAATAATAAGAAAGATTGGGATTGCGTGTGTTGTTTTATGGGGATAAGGGTTTTTTTTTAATTTATTTTTATCGAGGGAAATTTGTCCCAAAAAATAAAGTTGGGATAGAGAAGAATGGTTTTAAAATGATTTTTGGGAATGAATTTGATAAGAAGAAAGCTTGGGCGATTTCTATTTTTTTTTTCAAATTTTAGGAACGAAAAAAAGTACTTAATCTTATATATATTTTAGATTTAATTATTTTGTTAGTCCTTATAGTTTCGTGTAATTTTCAATTAGGTCTTTATACTTTTTTTTCTTTTAATTGAATTTTTGAACCAATTTTTTTTAATTAGGTCTCTCTTGACAGTAATTGACTTAATTATATAAAGATCCAATTAAAAAAAATTGATGCAGAGACCAATTAAAAGGAAACAAAAGTATAGGAACCCAATTAAAAAAAAAAAAGAAATTGGTGCAAGGACTCAATTAAAAAAAAATACAAAAAAATCTAATTAAAAAATTTGCAAAGAGATCAACAGAATAATTAAACCTACATTTTATAATTTCAAGTTATTTCTTATTTTCCAATAATTTGTTGCCCAAAAATAAAATGATCAACAGAATACTGAGTGCACAAAATCTTCAAGGAAAGCTCCCTCCAGAACTTGTCAAGCTGCCATACCTTCAAGAGATGTATGTAATAAATGTCTTCTTTGAAGTAAGAGACCATACTTATGAGGATCAATAATTAACAATCTTTCATGCATGCATTTACTCAAATGCTTCACTAGCTACTATGATGCATTTTATTTTATTTTATTTTGTTTTGTCATTTTTAACAGTAACCTTACCCGCAATTACCTTAGCGGTACGATTCCTAGAGAATGGGGTACAATGAACCTTACCAAAATGTATGCTCTCCTCTCTATTAATAATTTCTTCTCTGCTCTTTTTAGCTTCATTCTGTTCTTCTCCTTACTAAATTAAATATCCATATAGATCTATAATTATGTTTTGTTCATCAAATTAAGTCAAAGTATTATGATATGATACGTATGATTATTCATTCACTCTATAGTGCACTTGTTGCAAATGGACTGAGTGGTGAAATCCCTAAGGAGCTAGCAAACATCACCACTCTCAAAACTTTGTAAGTGTTTGATTATCCATCTTTTAATAATTTCTGTCTTAAAAAAAAAAAAAAACGTTAGAGAAGAGTTCATTGTATATAGCTAATCTAAAATTGCGTAGGTCCCTAGAGTTCAATAATTTCTATGGGAATCTTTCAGTTCTTGGATCTCTTCCACACCTTGAAATACTGTAAGTCTTTTACTATATAATGTTTTGTAATTTAATTTTAATTATTATCAGTATAAAATTTTAATATCATGAATCTATAATTTTACTTATTAAAATAATCTTCCATAAATATTAATATTCATTTATATATTAATGGCTCATATATAGATATATGTATATACATGGTATTTTTAAATGCGGTAATGTTAAGAAGATAAATAAAATAAGCAGAATTTGTCGTATTTAATATTTATTAATTTTTATAATAATTAATAAATGTTAAATAAGACAAATTATAACTATTTTTAACTAATTCTTTTTTTTTATCAAATATTTCCTTTTTGAATGCTACAGGGATCTTACCTCTAATAATTTCACTGGAGAACTGCCTGAAACATTTTCAAATCTAATCACATTAAAGGAACTGTAAGCTTTCCTATATTTATCTTAATTTCTTTATCTTCAATGACTAATTATAATTATATATTAGTATTACAATATATATGGTTTTTTCTCTGAATTAATAGCATTTAATATATTCTTATTGGCAGCCGTCTTGGTGATAATCAATTCTCAGGAAAAATACCTAATTTCATACAAAAATGGACAGGACTTGAAAATCTGTGAGATCCATTATTTGTTTTTCTAAAATTTAATTATATATATAACTTAGTTATTTTGTCTATTCATATCTTTGCATATATATATAAAGCTTAATCATATTGTGACAGAGTAATACAGGGGAGTGGTTTTACTGGGCCAATTCCATCTGAAATTTCATATTTACTTAATTTAGAAGACTTGTAAGTATATATATCATATATGATATGATGGTTCCACACAACATCAAAAGTTTTAAAATTAAAGTCGTTCCTTGTTTTATTATTAAAATTTTATTGTTATTCCTTGCCTTAAATATGAATAATGCAGGAGGATTAGTGACCTGAATGGACCTCAGTCTAAATTCCCACCTCTCGATAATATGACAAACTTGGGAGTATTGTGAGTTGAAATTAAAATAGTGTATTATTCTAACTTGGTTTTGATCGACAAAAATATTATGTGCAGAGTGATTCATTTTTTCTGATTGTTTTATTAATTTTTTCTTTTGTTAATTTTTTGTGTAACTTGTCTTTTTTTTT
>NC_029778.3:75160147-75163703 GCF_000817695.3 Arachis duranensis | reverse complement strand
GAGTTGCAACATTAATGACACAATCCCTAATTATCTTGGAAATTTTAAAAATTTGAAAACATTGTAAGTGCTACATTACTGATATTCTTTTTGGACATTTTTTGTTGCTCATATTAAGAATATAATTTTTAGATCATTTATAAGTATGAGACGATCTTATTTTATTACTGATGAATTATTTTTAGAATTGAATAGAATTATCTTATTTTTATTTCAAATATAGTATCAGAATTTATTTAATTTAATATTATTGGACCACTTATTTATAATATTTATGCTCTAAATAATCATTTTTTGTCATAAAAAGAATATATTATAATTCTCATATTTTTTAATGATATGATATCTAAATGATTTATAAGTATAAAAATATTTTTATCTCAGAAACTAATTTTTGAAGCTGAATTAGATCTACTCCATCTAAATTCTAATAATAAGGGTATTGTTAACTTTAACCTTTCTTTTTTTTTGGCTTACCATTATTAATTGTTTTATGATCCTTTGTCTTTATCTTGCAGAGACCTCAGCTATAACAAATTAGGAGGAGAAATTCCAGAGTCTCTTACATCGCTATCAAGTATAAAGTACATGTAAGTAAAGTAGTTGACATTACATATGTATTTCATGTAAGGCCAATTCTATGGTGTCTATAAATTGGTGTCTAAATTCTGCTTAACTTATTTTTTGTAGTAAGTTTTAATTTTTTAAAAATTATTTATTATTATATCTTTTAAATTAAATATTATTTTTTAATTTTTTTTAGTAAATAGACAACATCTTTTAGACACCGTAGCATTCACCCTTAACACCTCCATGTAATTCATAAGAAAGCAAATTAAACATAAAGAAATTTTCCAGCTGGGTCTTGAATCAATGACAGCATCATCTGCCTTATTGGGAGCTGTATTTAAGTTCGAATTTTTAATAAAAAATATAGAATTCATGTTAATAATAATAATAATGGGTGAGTAAATAGATGTGTAAAATTGGAGTTGTCGAATTCATCGACAAAAAAAATTATAAAAAAATTTTGTTTTACATAATGTAGAGAACATTTTTTTATTTGCACATAAGAAAATATTTTCTACATATGAACAGGAATAGCCAATTTTCTACAATTAACGGTGTATTATTATTACATCAACAAAAATAATTAATTTTTAATTTTATTATTTAAAAAATTATTTAAATATATAAATCTGTTTGAACGATTATATAAATTTTTTTAGTATGTTAATCAATCGAAACTAAATTTATAGTGTGTGTAGGTTCAACAATGACTCATACATTTATCCAATCATACATGCACTGAATTAGGCTTTTGAATTTTGATATTGTTTTTTTTTTTCTTCATTTAGATATTTAACTGGAAACATTCTCACTGGACAAGTGCCCGCCGATTGGACTGCATCCATGTGAGTTCTTATATAAATTGCTCCTATGCTTAATTAATTAGTCCAATCTGTTAAATAAATTATTCATATGGTTTTACTTATTCATTTAAATTTTTAAAATAAATAATTTGATAACATAATATATATATATATTAGAATTATGTAACCAGCAGAGGAAGGTGAGCCATTGGATGAAATCTCACACCAATCTCACACCATCAAATTATCATTGATGGCTAGTTGATGACTAACAATCACAAAAATTGCTGGCCCTTATATTTTTCCATTCTAAAATTCTATCTCTGTTATTTTCAAATATTTTGAATATTCTTCTTTTGAAGTAAAAAATATACTGAAAATACTTTTTTTCCCTTTTCTCCTTTTATTTTTTTTTTGTCTTTCCTTTCCTCTTTTTTCTTGCTCTTCTTTAAGTAAAAAGCGTAGCGATTTTCCCAGTAATAAATTATTACACAAAACGTGTGCACAGAGATCTTTCATATAACAACTTCACCAACTCCCCACAAACAGTGACATGTCAAACGTCAAGCATGTAAGAAATATTGCTTTTTTTTTCTTTTTTTTTTCACCTTCTTTTATATATATATTTCATGAAATTGTCTTAATTAGCCTTAATTAACATATTTCTTATTTACCGTAGGAACTTGTTTGCGAGTTTTGCAAAAGGCAACAACACGTAATTATTATCTATACTCTTTAATTTCCTTTACCTATTTGTGAAACTTATGGACGTATAAAAATATTATGTGTATATAAAAAATTAATTATTAAATTATTTATTATAAATTTATGTATAATATATAAATGATTAATTTAATGGTTAATTTTTTATATACACTATTAAAATTATATTACAACTAATTTTTTTCCCCACTGAATGTCTCTATGGATCGCCTGTTTTTCTTTAGAGGACCTCTTTCTTGTGGGCAAAGCAAAGGAATATGCCCAAAATGTAAGTTGATGTGATTTATTTGTTTATTTATTTATTGTGTACTTGACTATTAACGGTATGGATGGCAGTTAATGTAATTAAATTTGAGAATTTAGAGGATAATAAATTACTAGAATAGGATTGATAGTTTATGTTACTAGTAAAAAATATAAAAAAATACGAAAAATAATTAATTTTTTTAAAAATTTAAAAATGTAATAAAAAAATCAAATATTAAATATATTTTTAAAAAATAATTTTAAATATTAAATTTTTTATGTAGACTTTTACAAGTATTACTAAAAAAATAAAATATTTTTATCTTTAAAATTTGAAATTTATATTAAGTAAAATTATTTTATCTTATTTTTTGTGAATGACCAAAATTTTAAAAAATAAAAAAATTATAGACCAAATTTTGTGCTTTTTTTTTGTTAATTTTTAAATAGTTATTTCAAATATTTTTATAAAATATTATATCAAATAGACAAGTGGTTTGTTATTTATAAAAAATATGATGTTTCATTATTTTTATCATATTTTTAGATTATTTCGGAGTTTTATTGATCACTTTTATCTTTTAAAGTTATTTTTGTTAGTGACTAATTTAACTGTTTAGGTAAATTTAAATTGTGAATTATAGATAAAATAATATATTATATGAGTTAAATGAGTTCATTTTAGACTTTTGTTTCTCATTTGGCAGACTATTATTCTTTCCATATAAATTGTGGTGGAGATAGTAATGTACAGAAAGGAAGGATAATATATGAGAGTGATTCATATAAGGGAGTGCCATTTAAGAAAAGTAGAGCTGAATCATCAAATTGGGCAATTAGTACAACTGGTGTTGATTTCATGGATAATGTTCATCAGTACGACCTTATCCAAGAAAATGAAACCAAACTTGACATAGTTGATGATGCTGATCTTTATACAAAGGCACGTGGTTCTCCCATTTCTTTGACTTACTATGGCTTTTGCCTGGCAAATGGAAACTACACCGTCAATCTCCACTTTGCAGAGATCGTTTTTATCAATGGCACCACATATAAGAGCCTAGGAAGGCGTATATTTGATGTATACATTCAGGTATTTATTTGATTATAAAGTTTGTGAATCAAAATAATTAAGCCATGATTAGTCAAAATTTTTTTTAATTTAATTTTATTTATATAATTTTTTATATTTTGATTTTTT
Source organism: Arachis duranensis (assembly GCF_000817695.3). NCBI lineage: Eukaryota > Viridiplantae > Streptophyta > Magnoliopsida > Fabales > Fabaceae > Arachis > Arachis duranensis. The sequence goes on along the minus strand of NC_029778.3, from coordinate 75,160,160 downwards.
TATTTTACTCTCT
>NC_029778.3:75133372-75160078 GCF_000817695.3 Arachis duranensis | reverse complement strand
CATTATATTTTTAACTATTAAAATATAACATATTATATATTAATGAAATTTTTTATAATTTAATTTTTATATATATTATTGCATTAAAAATTAATCATAATAATATACTTTGAATATCATTAATGTTAATTAATTTTTTTCACTGTACCTATGTAATATTGTAGAGGCTAGAATAATTTAAATTTTAATTGTCATTATTTTTAATTAATTTTTTATAATCACTAATCTATTGTCTCACTTACGTAATATTTTCTTTATATTTTTCAAAGTGGAATAATAATTTATTCTTATTTTTTAACACAAATATTTATCAAATTTTATTATAATTTTAAACACATAATATTTATAATTAATAAATTGGTGTTAATTTATTATTTATTATTTATTATGTTATTTTGTAGGTTAAAAATAATTTTGGAGGTGTTTAATAAATAGAGACTAATTAAATATAAGATGTTTTATTTTTTATAAAATATATTAAGGTTATTTGAGATTTTTTTAGGATTAAAAATATCAAAATTTAAAATTTTTATTTAGGAAAAAATTTATAGAATTATAAATGTAATAATAATGAAAGAGTAATTTTTAAGATTTAATTCATATTAAATTTAAAATTAACTTTTAGTGTAATTAGATGAGGAAAGATAATTACAGACAAAAATTATTCACATTCTTTTATAAGTACAAATATTATTAATTATATATTTTTTATTGTCCATAATATTTTGGCTACTTAATATTACTCTTTTTATTCAACTAATTGATTGTTAATATTGAGATTTTGATGATATTAAACAAAGGCTATGTTAGCTATCTGAGTTGTATGTGTTTGATAAGTATATTTAAGGATAAAATTATAAAGTTAAGATAAAAAATATATTTCTATTTCTCTTCATGTTTTTTTTTAAAATCTATCTTCTAATATAACTCTTTGATGACACAAGTAGTATAAGTTAGTTACTCCTAGATGCCAGCTCAGCAGTTAGTTGAGTTAGTTAGAAAAGGAGCTAGGAGAACAGCTACTATTATATAAGAGAGTTTGTGTATGTGTAATAATAAGCCATGAGAAAGTGACTCATCTTTTAAGCTCTAATAACTCTACCTCAAGAATTCTAAGCTCTGCTTCATTTTCATCTTAATAGTTAATATACATTCATCCTATATGTATCTGTTTGATTCTTTCTATGCATTTTCATTTCTTCGTTGACAAGGAACAATGATTTTAACAATTATCAATATAAAAAAATAGTGTCAAAGATATAATTACTTATGTATTTTTATTAATTTAAATTTTTAACAGAAATAATATCATAACATAACATCAGAATTTTTATAATTAAAAAATAAAAAATTTTGTTTTCTTCCTCAATCAACACAAGAAAAATAAAAAATTGGTTGAAGTAGTATCATAACAGACAAGTTCCATTGTTTTTTCAAATCATATTATAAAGAATATTTGATAATATGTAGAATCAGTTGCTACAAATATGTTAACATACAGAAGATCTGTATTTAGCTATAGATAAAATAAATGGTAATTTAATTTTTACTCTAAATTCGAAATTAATTTCAGGGAGAGCGTGTTCTAAAGGATTTCAATATTGCAAAAGAAGCAAAAGGAATCGGAAAGGCAAATATTCAAAATTTGAGTGCTTACGTGAGCAACAATGAGTTAGAGATCCGGTTATATTGGGCAGGGAAAGGTACTACTGGTGTTCCATATAGATCACAATATGGCCCTCTTATATCAGCAATTTCTGTCACTTCTGGTAAATTTATCTTCTCTTTTAGATTCAGCTGTATGGCAGTTTGACAATTCTTATAATTCTCTTATAAACTTTTAGAAGAAGAAATGGTTTAGGACGCATTTATGGAGTATATAGGTGTTTTATGTAATTGTAGTGTCAGGAGCAAAAATCGAACGTCTAATTTTTAAGAGGTATAGAAATTGGACAGTTCAATTTTTGGGTTGAATCCGTCGATTTGTGTACTCCAATTTTTTTAATTTTTTAAATACAAAAGAAAGTCTAATTTATGTACTTTCTATAATTTTAAAAAATACAAAAAATTATAATATTAAAATATATTACTCATATCACTTTTATATCTAAATCTTTTAGTCGTTCTTCAACATATATATATATCTTCGAATAATTTTCAAACTGAGCTTATGGAAAAAAAATATCCTTATCTATTGTTTTTGTCTCTATATTTTTAATAATTAGCAAAAACCATTTAAAAGTTGTATTTTATCAAGCCAGAAGTGTTTTTTTTTTATTTATTCTTGTGTTTTTGTCACTTTTTTGTAAAATAAAACTTTATGTATATCCTTTGCTAGAATTAAAAAAAAATAAAGTTAAAATATTTATAAAATAATAAAATAAGAAGTTAACCATTATATATTAACTCTGTAATTTCTATTATACGTTTGACTCTTACAATTTTGATTTAGAGCGATTAAATTCTCATTTTATCGTTTTATTAATTGTTTTAATTTAGAAGAGTTTGATTGATTCACCTTTTAATATATCTATAAAACATGATTATCCTATCTCACTATTATTAATAACCACCCAGACTCATTACCTAAGCACAATCACATATCTACAAGGCTAATGGCTGGAATTGTTGCTCCAACAGTCATAGTTATCATCCTAATTATTTGTCTACTTTGGTGGAAAGGTTGTCTAAGAAAGAAAACATCATTAGAAAAAGGTAAACCCACGAACCAATTATATTACTATTGTTAACTTGTTAATTGTAATCATTATTGTTAATCTTAGCTTACTAAAACGTTCAAGAATTGCCATTTACAAAATTGAATTTGGCTCTTCTGTCTTTTCTTTCTTAATCTACCAAAACGAAAAGGATCTTTTTTGGCATATATATATTTGACACACCTTTGATTTTATAATATTTATCTCAAAATAAAACATATACCTATTTATTAAAAAAACAGAAAATATTTTGTTAATGGTAGAAAATTATACAGTTAATTAGGTTGATTTTCTTTTACTCAAAAGAATACATTTCATTATAATTAATATTACACATTTTTTCAAAAATTACATAATTTTTTTTAAATAATTGGTAGGAATAATTCCATAGTAATTAGGGCGCCAAAACATTAAAATGGCTTTCATATTTTTTTCAAAGGTAAACCCCACAAACTCGTCATCCTTTTAGCTATTACTGTAATTAATGACAAATTCAGTAGATCTAACAATAATTAATTACATATTTTTTATACTAGTGTATTACAAAGTTCAAGTGAATCTTATATGGGCCACTAATAATAATTAATTATGTTATGTGTATACTAAAATTAATTACTAATATAAAATACATATTAAAAATAAATTAAATAACACATATATTTGTACATAAATATATAACGACTATTTTTAGTAGCTGATTTTAGTGTACAAATAATATTTTTAAATAATAATAACAACAAAAAAACAGAACTTGTAAAGAGTTTGCTATAACAAACCTAATAACTTGATATACAATTGTAACTAACTAAGCTTGTTAACCAGTCAAACTAGACGAGTAATCATTCAACAATCTTGCAAATAATGTTCGAATAAAGTTATGGCTTATGTGTATAATATAACTCTAATTAATTAAAACAGCACACCTTTTATTTTGGTAATAGAGTAGAGTTATTTTATCTAAACCTTTTAATGTTATTTAAATTTTCCCATATAATACATCTCACTTTGTTAATTGCTTCTTAAGCAGAGCTAAGAAATTTAGATCTACAAACTGGTCTATTTTCCTTGCATCAAATTAAGGCAGCAACAAACAACTTTAATATCTCCAATAAAATTGGTGAAGGAGGCTTTGGCCCTGTTTATAAGGTATTCTCTCTTACTATCCACTATATATATCATCCTTGATTATTATGTTAAAAACATTGCACATGTTTAAAAACTACATTTAAAAATTTAATGTAGGGTATTTTACCAAATGGCACTATAATAGCAGTCAAACAACTTTCATCTAAATCAAAGCAAGGAAACCGTGAGTTCATCAATGAGATAGCAATGATCTCAGCATTACAACACCCTTGTCTTGTTAAACTTTATGGATGCTGTGTTGAGGGAGATCAATTATTGTTGATATATGAATATATGGAAAACAATAGCCTTGCATATGCATTATTCGGTAAATGATTCCCTAATTATATGCTTTTTTATTTTTTACTTCTATTTTTCTTAAATGAACAACATATATGCTTATTTTTGTATTTTTTTTTGTTCATTTATAAAGGGAACAAAGAGAATCAATTAAAATTGAATTGGCCAACGAGACAGAAGATTTGTGTTGGTATTGCTAGAGGTTTGGCTTTTCTCCATGAGGAATCAAGATTGAAAATTGTTCATAGGGATATTAAGGCAACTAATGTGTTGCTCGACAAAAATTTAAATCCAAAAATTTCTGATTTTGGTTTAGCCAAACTCCATGAAGAGGATGCTACTCACATTAGTACTCGAATAGCTGGGACATAGTGAGTTGCAATTTCTTACTCTCTTCTTTGAATGCATAAAAAATATTTGTTATCAAAATAAAATGTAGAGTAACAAAGTAATGTTTTTGTTTACCCGCTAAGAAATATATATGTTGACATCTAATTCTCATAATGGTATATTTTAATTTTGCAGTGGATATATGGCACCTGAATATGCAATGAATGGTTATTTGACTGACAAAGCAGATGTTTATAGTTTTGGAATTGTTGTCCTGGAACTTGTTAGTGGAAAGGCTAATACTATTCATCGATCAAAGGAGGAAGTGTTATATCTTCTTGATTGGGTATGTAAAATGCGGTACACGAAAAAATAAGGGTAAATATCTTTTCTGGTCTTTGTCTTTTTTAAAAATTGACAAGCCGTTCCCTAACCTTTAAAAAATGACAAATCGACCCTTGTCTATTTCTTTCGTTAAACATATCAACCCTTGTCTATTGGGGTCGATGTGTCTAACGGAAGAAATAGAAAATGGTCGATTTGTCAAATAAAAAGGTTGATGTGTCTAATAGAAGAAATAGATAGGGATCGATTTATCATTTTATAAACGTTGAGGGGCGGCTTGTCAATTTTCAAAAAGGACAGAGACCAAAAAAGATATTTATTCAAAAATAATTATACATGAAATAATTTATATATATAAAAAGATAAAATTTTAATGATTATTGTTCTTGTGACAGGCACATTTGTTGAAAGAGAAAGGCATGCTCATGGAGCTAGTTGATCGAAGGTTAGGTTCAGATTTTAATGAAGAGGAAGTAATGGTGATGATCCAAGTAGCTCTGTTATGCACCAATGCAACTGCAAATCTTAGGCCTTCCATGTCTTCAGTTCTAAGCATGCTTGAAGGCAAAATCATTGTTCCAGAATTCGTTTCAGATCAAAGTGAATTAATGGATGAGATGAAGTTAGAGGCAATGCGACAATATTACTATCAAAAGGAAGAAAATAAAATAAATGAGGCCAACAATAATGTGTCACATAATGTTGTTGAAGAACAATGGATTGCTTCATCTTCGTCTGACCTCTATCCTATGCACATTGATTCTTCATCATATTATTGGGAGCAAAGAAACTAGTTAATAGAGTGTGTGTAAATTCCATTACTATTCCGTAGAGATTTTACCAAACGAACTTAACCTTATACAAGACAATTTATGGTGCTATTCACACCCAAAAAAAGATAGTAACATGTATTATGTTAATTAGTTTAATTAATTTTGTCAATTATTTAATGATTTTTAATTATCGTTTTCACATAAAGATAGATTGACAACTTCATTTAAATAGTCTACAATTTTATTGCGTGGACAAAGACTTTTTTTTTTTAATTTTTGGTTTGGGACAAAAACTAATTGTCTGTAATGTACCATCTCAACTATCAAATAAGTTTGTATCCTCAATTCCTTACTGTTTTTATATTTGTGTTTTAGAAAGCAATTTTTAAATATTATCCACTATAATAAAATAGTTTTATAATTGTGGTGAAAGATTTTAGCGACGATTTTAGGCAATTGTTGATAAAAACATCTGTTAATTTATAAAAGACAACTAATGCATGTTTATTTGCTTGACAAGTGTATAGCTAGAGTCATTGACAACGGGCAAAATGAAAAAAAAAGTATATATCAAATTACAGCTGCTTATATACAATTAAAAAAGTACGATAAAAAGGTAAATTCAACACACCTACATCTATACTTTAAAAACATGATAAATGGTTGTAGTGTGTTTGTTTAAAAGGTAGTTCCGCCATTGAAAGATTTTGTTATTCTCTAACGAACATTTTCCTTCATAAGCCTTGAATCTTTTATCCTGTGCAACTTGAAACATCATGACAGAAAGCCTTGATTTTTTTAACTGATGTAAACGCCAGAAACTGGATGGAATTTCAAAATTTATATTGTTAGGATACAAGAAGTTCCAAGTAAATATAATGAGAATGAGATTGGTTCAATTGAAATAATTCTTCAAGATTGTAAGGTAACAACAAATCTAATTATTATTTATCTAGACAACATGTTTGTTACCGGTTTATTATATTATGTTTCAAGAATGCTTAGCCGCATATTGATGCCGATTTATTTTTGTATTGTTTAAAATAGGGTGGTAGGATCTATGCCACTATTTCGAGGGCTCTAGCCAAGAAATAGAGTGGTAACATCATAGAGTTTGAGATGTACACAATGACAAACTTCATAGTATTTGACAATAAGACCATCTCGAAGAATGGTGTTAGTAGGATGGTACTAACATTCTCTCATAGAACAACAGTTAATCATGTGGATAACCCAAGCTTTCCTCTAGAAGAATTTAGGTTGAGGTCTTTTATTGATCTTCTAAAAGTAGACAGACTTGAACATTTTGAGATGTTAGTGAGTGTATTTTTGTTTGGTGCTATTTTCATGATGAGTGTATTTGTGTACTTGAGTTCTAACATTTTTTTGTTTTATAGATCTGATTGGTAAGGTGGTTGGTAAGGAAGGCCTGTGAGACTTGATCACTAGCAAGGGTTTAATGACTAAGCGTATGGTCGTTATTTCGGAAGATCTTGAGTATGTATTGTACGACCATGAATGTATTGATTTGATATTGATTTTCTCACAACATGACTAACAGACTTCTTTCATTTGCTATTTTATTCTCAGGAATAACAAAATGAGTTGCATATTGTATGGTTAGTTGGTGGACCACATTCTTCCACATCTTGATGATGGGAGAGCTGAGCCACTTATTGTAGTCCTTCAATATTTCAAAGCAATGAGGTGGAATGGTAAGACTTCGATTCAGAGCAATTTTGATATCTCCAAAGTTCACATAAACCCAACACTAAAAGAAGTTGATAGTTTTACATGCAGGTTAGTGTAATTGTTACGTCTGAAAGGATGTGTCAGGTTGATATTTATGGACCGACAAGTGATATCACGAGCCAATAGGATAGGCATTCATCATATGCATCTTCTACCTGTCTGCCTACTTGTTAATTGTTCTACATGCCCTATATGTACTTTACTTGTTTGCATTACTTGTATTTTCTACTGGTTTTAAGGAGGCTCGGTAGGCGGTGGCGATGAGATCGCGTGGAGGGTAGGTTGGCGAAGGTTGTGGGATACAGTGGTGTGATTGGTATTAGTTAGAAATCCTCTAAGTTTAGATAACCCAGTTTATAGTTTATGGTTTAAGTTATATATTTTGATAAGCATGAATATCTGTATCGATGTGAAGTTCTAAGATTGCCTTTGGCATCCCGGAACCTTACATTTTATATATTGGGCACTGTTACCATACTGAGAGCCTCCGGTTCTCATACCATATGTTGTTATTTTTTAAATGCAAGTCGCAACCCACCTCAGTGAGTTTGCAGATGGTGACAGAGAGGAGGATCTTTTGTTATCTGTGTGTTTAGGTTATTATGTTGTAGTTCTCTCACTTTTGTTATTAAACTCTATTGCCTTAGAGGCTTAATTTGAGAGATAAGTTGTATAAGTTTTTTTAAATCAAATACTCTGTTATGTCTGTATATAACTAGTCGGCCTAAACTCCGCGAGTTACGGCTAGTATCCTTTTGGCTATTATACTTATATATACATATATATATAAACGTTTTGCGTTATGTAATTCCGCTTTATGGGACGTTGAGCTTTTACTCCTTGATCGGGCTTCTAGTATTACTATTTCCTTCTATATATATATATATAGTATGGTATGAGCTTTAAGACTGTCGTGGTACTTTGTTATCCTTTGCTTTACGGCTAGAGGTAAGGCTTAGGGTAATAGGGTGTTATAGTGCCTCATTCAAATGGAACGAAAGTAACGGGTACAAAATAGATTTTCAGAAATAAATTGGGTGAAGATGGAACCATTGTCCGAAACAAAGCAAGATTAGTTGCTCAAGGCTATGATCAGGAGGAATGGATTGATTTTGATGAATCATTTGCACCTGTAGCTCGAATGGAAGCCATCATATTGCTCTTAGCCTATGCGACTCATTGCGGCTTCAAGCTATTCCAAATGGACGTAAAGTGTGCATTCCTTAATGGTATAATAGATAGAGAGGTCTATATGGCTTAACCTCCTGAATTTGAAAATAAAACCTTTCCTAACTATGTTTTAAACTAGCTAAAGTTTTATATGGTTTAAGACAAGCTCCTAGAGCTTAGTATGAGAAGTTTAGCTCATTTTTATTGAAAAATAATTTTCAAAGAGGAGCCACTGACACCACTCTATTTATTAAAAATTCTAATGATCATTTTAAATCAAATACTCTATACGCACACATACAATATTTTCTTATTTTTTGCAAAATTCTGTTTTTAAATCCAAACTTCAAATGCGAATAACTTTTTCATTAAAAATTATTTTTCGTCCGTTCTTCAAACGTTATAAATTTCACGGACCAAATTTTCATTCAAAATAAGTTCTACAAAATTTGAGGGTCCGAAAAACAAGTTATGATCCGGCGAAATTGGTCAAAAACCAATTTTTACCAAAGTTTACAAAATCTCTAGTTTTCCAAAATTCTCAATTTTAAACCATTTGTTTCACAACCAACTCAGCCTCAAATGTTCCTAAATCATGCTCTCATGCTTTCCAATCACCCCACAACATACCAACATATAAATTTATCAATACCACTCAACAATTTCCAACTACAAATTCACATCAAAACTCAACCAAATCCATTTCAAGCATTATCATGACTCACTAAACACTAACCCATTACTTATCAAGCATTTAGTCACCTAAAATACCAATACTTCATTATCAATTTAGCATCATATTCTTCACATATATACATTCATACAATAATTGCATCAACTCCAACCACTTCACTATCAAATTCAACATCATACTCATTACATACATACATATACATTAATTTCATTAAATCCAACCATTCAAACATTCAAGCCTATCCTAAAGCAAATAACCTAAGTTTTCACGCAACATTATAGATTAACTACGAGAAACCAAAACTATACCTTGGTCGATTCTTCCCAAAGCTCAAAACACTGAACTTCAAGCTTTAAAGATTCCAAATCAATTCCAACATGATCCAATTTACCAATTCAACTCCAATCCAAGACAAATTCAATCTAATCCATATAATTCACCACAATTAACACTAGGGTTCACAAAATTGGACAAAGCACAAGGGTTTAGAGTTTTCTTACCTTATCTATTGATGATTTTGGTAAAACCTAACAATTACCCAATATTAGATTGCACCTAAACTACCAAAACCATCAAAATCACCCAATACCCAAACCAAATTTGCACAAATGAAGGGGATGGAAAACTAGGCACAAATGAAGAGCTCAGTGAGATGAACGCGTGGCTACAAAATGCTCGTCAATCAGATCTTCGGATTAAAAGTTATGTGTGATCAAAGATGACGATAAATAGTGCTTTGGTTAGGTTTTGTCTCCCTTCACCATTTTAGCATGGAGCTCAAAGTGGAAGGGGTTTTGTAGGGGAGAGATCTCCCTCCTCTTATTCGTTACAATGTCGAGGCCACAGATCCACCAGTTGTACAGGAACTCCTCCAGAAGCGAGACCACGTGCTGATGGCCCTACGGAGCCATTTACAATGAGCACAAGCACATATGAAATTGAACGCTGGTAAGAAGCACAGCGAATTGGAGTTTAAAGTCGGTGATTTAGTTTATGTGAAGCTCCAACCGTATCGATAGCAATTAGTGGCGATGCACAGGAATAAAAAACTTACCATCCGCTATTTTGGCCTATTTCGAGTGATTGCCAAAATCGGGAAAGTTGCATACAAGTTACAACTCCCAGAAATGGCTAAAATTCATCTGGTCTTCCATGTGTCATTAGTTAAGAAGTGTACCGGCAGACCCCCAGAACCCATCATCCCTTCACTGTTGTTGCTGGATGGACAAGGCCTCGAATTGCAGCCTTAACTGGTCTTAGGATACCATATGGTCAAGAGGGATAACTGCTGGCATGAAGAGGTATTGATTAAGTGGCAAGCCTTGCCGGTGGAGGATGCCACCTGGAAAGTTTATGAAGACATGAAGCGGATGCATCCCAACTTCGACCTTGAGGGCAATGTCAATTTTAACGGAGGGGACTGTTGATAGAAGGATAGAGAAAGGGGCAGCTGGTATAACAAATTCATCTAGCAAAATAGAAGCAACAAAATCCCCTTGAATAATAACAAATATATAGGCAAGAAAATGTCATGGATGTTATAAGCTCTGACTCTCCCCTTCTGAAATTACTCTTCTCTTGTTATTCTTGTCATTGGCTATTTTGATCAATTCTCCCTTTTCTCTGCTGCAGGAAGCTCAAATTCTCTCTACTTCACTCCCCCTTCTTTATCTGTTGTGAATTGGTTTATTTCACTTATTGTTGAACTTTCTCACACTACACCACATACTCCCTTGATTCAATATAATTGCTGAATTGTCTGCATTGTTATATCAACTGGTGCTTTCATTGTGATTTCCATGGCGCAGCTACAAACAATGCAAGCCGCTATCAACAAACTTTCGGAACACTCTAAGGCCCACCATGAGCAACTCGCCGCTATAAATCAATCCCTGGCTTCACTCCAGGCCCATGTTGTTCAACGCACTGAAAGATCGGTGCCGGAAAATCTGATGTAGTCGATCTTTGTGTCGCCATGACACGTGATGTTGGAGTTTCCTTGTTTTGCTGGAGGCAATGATGTCCTCCAGTGGATCTATCGGGCGGACTGTTTCTTCAATATCCACGACATCTCAGAAGACCATAAGTTTGACCATGCTACCGTGAGCCTGGAAGGCAAGGCCTTGTTCTGGTTTCAGTTGCTTAAAAGAACAAGCACAATACAAGATTGGTTCACCTTATCCACGATGCAAATCCAGTTCGGTCCTTCACAGTTCGACAACGCCCGCAAGGATCTGCTGAAGTTGAGAGAATCCTCCACCTTCACTGCGTACTTCAACACCCCCGATCTTGCCACAACGACATACGGTATAGATGATGCCCTTCTTCTCGACTGCTTTGTTGGTGGGTTACACCTGGATCTAAAACGTGAAGTCAAATTGCATTTGCCAAATTCATTGCTATAGGCGATCGCGTTGGCCAAGTTATTCAACGAGAAGTTCTTCCCAGCCTCATCCCAATCTCAAACCCCAGCCATTCCCTTCCTCACCCATCCCCAGAACCCCCCCTTTACTTTGGCGAATAAAACCCAAACTGACATTCCAACCCTACGCATGTCTTCCACACCACCGCACATTCCAACCCCATCCAAATTGAACCCCCTCCATAAGCTCTGCCCCGCTAAAATTCAATTTCGCCGTGACAAGGGTTTGGGCTTTACCTGCCACTTCCAAACATTACTTCATCATCCAATCAGTAGAGGAACTTCCCCCGGACCAAGACTCACCAGAGGAGCCCCCTTAGCCCACCTATATCCACCCCTGACTAGGATTCTACCACTAAGGAACCCCCCATTTATCCTTTAATACTCTATCAGAATTGGCCTCAAGGAAGTCGATTCGATTCACTGGTTTTATTGCAGGGAAACAACTTCGGATTCTCATGGATGGCAGCAGCTCTTACAACTTCATCCACCCTGACCTTTGAACTATGCTTGCTCTCCCCATCTTTGCGGCCCCAAAATTTGCAGTGGAGGTCGGTGACGGTGCCTTACTACACTATTAGGGCAAAATGCGCAATGTTCTAGTCACAATTCAGGGTCGCACTCTCTATATCTCAGCTTTTGTGCTACCAATTGCATCAAAGGAGTTGATTTTAGGTGACAGTTGATTGGAGACACTAGATACTCACTTGGTCAACTACAAGAAAAAATTTATCACATTCATGGCTGGAGATCGGTTAGTCACCCTACAAAGCGAGAAGTGGCAGGGTCCAACCCAGGCTCACTTTAGCCAATTCCAGCATCTCATCTCTGTGTCTGCTATTGCTGAATTATACACTCTTCAAGTCTAGCCGCCCGAGACCCCTGCTCCTTCTCCATTGGAATTTCCCTCCACCATGCTGCCTGAAATAGCCTCACTTCCAACCGACTTCACGGTGATATTTCAGGTCCCTCATGGCCTCCCACCACCGTGTACCCATGATCATATTATCACCCTGTTTCCCAAATCCTCCCTGGTCAAGGTGCGCCCATACCGGTATCCCCATAGCCAGAAAGCCGAGATTGAATGTATTATGGCTGAGTTGGTGTCGGAAGGTGTGGTGCAGCCTAGTAGCATCCCTTTTTTGTCCCCAATCTTGTTAGTTAAGAAGAAAGATGGGATATGACATTTTTGTATGGACTATTGTGCTCTCTACGCGGTGATCGCGAAAGACTTTTTTCCATGCCAACCGTCGACGAGTTATTGGACGAGCTCTTTTGAGCACAATTCTTCTCCAAATTAGACCTCCGATTGGGCTATCACCAAATCAGGGTCTGTGAAGATGTTTTTCATAAGATAGCCTTCCGAACACACCAGGGATTATACAAATGGCTAGTGATGCCATTTGGGTTATCTAATGCACCAGCAACCTTCTAAAGTCACATGAACTCCATTTTTGTGGCAGTCATAAAGAAGTTTGTGTTGGTCTTATTCGATGATATCCTCGTCTATAGTCCTGATTGGGATTCTCATATGCAACACTTGAAGCATGTCTTATTGTCAATTCTTCAGGCAAACACCTTCTTCGCTAAATTGTCAAAGTGTTCCTTCAAACATCAGAGCATTGATTACTTGGGACAGTTGTATCAAGAAACGGGGTTTAAGGGGACGGTTCAAAAGTCACAGCTATTAGGGAGTGGCCTGTGCCAACCTTGGTAAAGCAACTTCGTGCATTCTTGGGCCTTGCCAGTTACTATAGAAAATTCATCTGCCAATTTGCAACTTTGGCTGTGCCATTCACGGACTTACTGAAGAAGGATGCCTTCACTTGGTCTGTTGTCGCCAATGATGGCTTCATCAACCTTAAATATGCATTTACAAAAGTACTGGTGTTGACACTACCGAATTTCTTAAAACCCTTTGTGCTAGAGACTGATGCCTTAAGGACTAAAATTGGTTCAATCCTCAGCCAAGACAACCACCCTATTGTATATTTCTCTTGGAAACTCCCTTCTTCCAACCAAAACTAGTCGGCTTACACTCGGGAGATGCATGCCATTATTTTGGCTATGGCCAAGTTTTGCCACTACCTTCTCGGCAATAGGTTTATCATTCGAACAGATCATAAAAGTTTGTGGGAGCTGCAACAGCATACCATCCAAACTCTAGAGCAACAACTTTGGATGTCCAAGCTGTTGGGCTATAATTTTAATGGAGTATAAGAAAGGGTCCAAGAATCAGGGTGCAGATGGCTTATCTCGTGATTTTATGTCCGTGTCTACTATAGAGAGCGAGTTGATGGCTCAAATCCGACAGAGCCTCCGGGACATTGACCCCAAATCAGAATTATCTGAGTCAGCGGCATCCTTAAACCGGCTGTGCAATACACAAGGGCTTTGGTATTGGGACAACTGCATCATCATCCCAGCCAATTCTCCGTTGGTGAAACTCATTATGCGGCACTTCCACAATTGGTAATCAATTCTTTTGGAAGCACATGGCAACTTCCATCAAGGAATATATCTCACCTTACACCATTCTCCAGCAAGCGAAGTACTCCACCCGTCCACCCCCAGGCCTCTTAGTTCCATTTCCCATTCCTTCCCATGTGTGGCGAGATATCTCAATAGACTTCATTACCGGTCTTCCCCCTTCTCAAGGCTTTGCGACAATCATGGTGGTGGTCGATCGTCTTTCTAAATTTGCTCATTTCATTCCCCTTTCATCAAACTTCTCAGCTTCTAAGGTCGCTGATGCTTTCATCAAGCACACCATTAGTATCCATGGGGTCCCGTCTATCGTCTCCGACCGAGACAAGGTATTTACATGCAAGTTCTGGGAATACGTGTGCAATGCACAGGGCATCAAGTTGGCTCAAAGTTCTGCTTGGCATCCACAAATTGATGGCCAGACCGAGGTCCCCAATAGATGTCTAGATATGTATCTACGCTGCTATACTCAACAGAACCTGAAGGCTTGGTGCAATTTACTGCCTTGGGTGGCATTTAGTTATAATACTACAGTCCACTCAATTACATGAATGAGTCTATACAAGGCCCTATTCGGGAGAGATTCCCGTCCTATTATTCGTTACAATGTCGAGGCCACAGATCCACCAGCTGTACAAGAACTCCTCCAGCAGCGAGACCACGTGTTGACAGACTTCGGAGCCAGTTACAACAAGCACAAGCACGTATGAAACTGAACACTGATAAGAAGTGCAACGAATTGGAGTTTCAAGTCGATGATTTGGTTTATGTGAAGCTCCAACCGTATCAACAACAATCGGTGGCAATGCGTAGGAATAAAAAACTTAGCATGCGCTATTTTGGCCCATTTCTGGTGATCGCCAAAATTGAAAAGTTGCAACTCCCAGCAACTACTAAAATTCATCCAGTCTTCCATGTGTCATTACTTATGAAGTGTACTGCCAGACCCCCGGAACCCAGCATCCCTTCACCATCGTTGCTAGATGGACAGGCCTCGAATTACAGCCTCAACTGGTCTTAGGACACCGTATAATCAAGAGGGATAACCGCTGGCATGAAGAGGTATTGATCAAGTGGCAAGCCTTGCCGGTAGAAGATGCCACTTGGGAAGTTTATGAAGACATGAAGCGGATGCATCCCAACTTCAACTTTGAGGGTAAGATCAATTTTAACGGGAAAACTGTTAATAGAAGGATGGAGAAAGGAGAAGTTGGCATAACAAACTTAGCTAGCAAAACAGAAGCAACAAACTCCTGTTGAATAAATAAAATATAAGCCAAGAAGACACCAAGAAAATGATATGAATGTTGTAAGCTCTGACTCTCCCCTTCTGAAATTACTCTTCTCTTGTTATTCTTATTCCTAGCTATTCTGATCAATTCTTCCTCTTTTCTGCTACAGGAAGTTCACCCTCTTTCTATTTCACTCTCCCTTTTTTATTTGTTATGAATTGGTTTATTTCACTTATTATTAAATTTTTTTACACTGCCACCACATATTCTTTAATTCGATATAATTACTGAATTGTTTGTATTATTATATCAGAATAATTATATTCAATAAATTTTAAAAAATAGGAAAAAAAGAAAGAATAAAAAAAAATAGATAAATTTCTCAAAAAACAAATCTGATCAGTGACCATGGGATTTTGTTAAAAATTAAATATATTAATTTCTACGTGGTTATTTGGTTTATTTATGTTATTTTGTTACAGATGATTGGTTGGGGATAATTAGTTTTAGTTTGGCTTTATATTAATTAGGATTCTTGTTGCAATAAAATGAGTTAAAAATAAGATTGTTAATTATACGTGGCTAATAATATGGATTATATGGTAAGTGATTGATTTGAGAAATTTTTAGCAATGCACATTAAATTGAAGCATGCCGCCATAAATGCATGACATGGATTTGCCATCTATAGAGTATGGACTAATTCAAATATCATAAAATTACTTCTTTTAAAAATTTAAATGGATAAGACATAAGAGATATATATATATATATATAAATAATTATATTTGATGGTTTCAATGGCTAAGAGAAGGGGTTTGAATCTTAGCCTCCTTTTTGCTTGCTAACACTTGCTGAACTTAGAGGAGACTTTTCTGTTTTTATCTCGTCCCTAGCTACGAGACTTTTTCATTTTGTCTCGTCACTCGGCACGAGACATTTTTGATATTTGGCTCCTGTGTAGTAGAAACAGAAATGGAGTAGCAGAGAGAAAAGATTACACCAAGATATATCCTGGTTCGGCTGCTAAGTGCAGTGCAGCCTACATCCAGTCTCCATCACAAATATGATGGAATTTCACCATAATCTTCCAGATTACAAATTGTAAAGTGCTAACCCAACTTACAAGGAGATTCCCACAGAATCATGAAACACAACATAGACGTACAAAGGAACTCTAAGACATCTATGGCTTTTTCTTTTAATTTTGCACTCTCTGCCTTTTTCCGCTCAATGGCTTTTTCATACAAACCTCACTGTTTGCCTTTTTCCATGAGACTCAAGACATGACAAAATTAAATAGAAAAATTACAAAACAGAAAACATTGAAGGAGAAGAAAATCTGTAAGCTTAGGTAGCTATGAGACTTCTGTGCCTTGCACTCTCACTTTCTTTCCTTGAATCAAACCATGACTGTTCACCTCTTTTATAGAGAAGTGAAGCCTTCACAGTTGAAACACAAAACCGAGCTTAGCTTCTTTTCCTTCAAAACAAATCCGGTTCGGCCACAGAGAGAGAAGAGGAAACTCATGCAAAAACCAACATGCAAATACCTCTAGTCCTTCCTTGGTCATCACTCTTCATCAATCCGAGTGCTCCATCCTTGGCTTCCTCTCCAAGATGGATTTCTGGCCCTTGATGCTTCATGATGATGATGGCTTCATCTGCTCTAATCTCTGCCTCTTCCATCACTTCGCCACTCTAGCTACTTCCTGTGGTTTTCTTTTTCTTGCCATCATTAACTTGATGGTCTTGATGCATGCAGCTTCTTCTTTTCGGTGAGTGTTGTTTCCATGGCTTCCTAGTTAATGACCGAAGAGAAGAGAGAAAGAGATGAGAGAGAGAGTGTGAAGTTAAAGTAAAAGCAATTAAGTGAAAAGAAGCATGTGATGGATAGCTTTTACTTCCCTCGCTTTGAGTAGCGTATAGCATTAATCATAATGATTCCCATCAAATCAAAGTCAAGTTCTCTCTCATGTTTCCAATGTTAGTATATTAAGTTTTTGAAATCCATCCTTAGCAAGCAATGGAATCCGTTGGAAAGCATGAAGCCTATATGCTTTCTTGGTTTCGGACCAAGCTTGGAAACATTCAGAAATTAATGTTGGGCTTGTTAATAACAAAATTAAATCTGGCCCAATTAGTAACATTTGCTTTCCTGGTGAATTTTGGTTTCGGATCAAGCACAGGAAGCTTTCATCAAAATCAAATATGGGCTTAGTTGCAACAACATTGAGCTTGGCCCTTTAATACAACAATTCAGCCATATAATAGGAAACATGTAACAAGGCTGATTGTTAGTTTTAATTTGGGCTAGCAACATTTTATTTTTCGGCCCAATTAAAAACCTGCATCACAAAATTATTAATTAACATATGTTAAATGAAGATTAAACTAATAATTTTGTAATTAAATATTTTAATAATGTTTGCTCATCACAAATATTAATTTGGAGTTTTTCAAACTCATCAATATTTTTAATATATTTTTTATATAAAAGTCACTTTTTTGGGTTTATATAAATCTTTTTACATAAACTTTTTTTCTATTCTTTTAGTAATTTTATGCTAAATTTTTTTTTTGGATCAACAAAATTGAATTTTAGAGTTTTAGATTATAAAAAATCTGATATTATTGTATCATAAAATTATTTCTCTCAAAAATTTAAATTGATAAAAATAAATAAATAAATAATTATATCTAACGGAATGCAAACACAACTTGAATTCAAGAAAATGCATGTCAATCATGTGACATTATGGCAGCGTGTTTCAATTTAGTGCTCTTTGCCAAACATTACGTAGGATGAAATATATTAGTAACTACCCTAACCATTCTCATTTAATTTCATTTCACACATCATGAATAATAGTTGCTTAACTAAAAATAGTTATTCCTTATTCATCTTAAATAATAAAATATCAAAATATCCACTGTAGAAATATGTAAGCTGTAACAAAACTTAAAAAAAAATACATTATGAAGTTCAGATGCTTCATGTCTTCTTTTAGTTCCTCTCCCAAAACACATTCCTTATTGAAAATAACAATTTAATACAAGTGAGTTTTTTATAAATTGAAACCAGTTTAATTTGCAAATTGTTGAATGTTTAGGATCGGAGAAGTGAAATGATTTTATGTTGAAGGCAACAAGATTCTTTTTATTTATTTGTTGTAGAGCTTGTTTGCATTTGTTCTGTTTTATGGGAAAAATAACATAATTAGAATGATTAGGATAACAAAAATAATTGCAAATTATATAATACTTATTTATATTGTTTTATGTAATGTAAAAAAAATTGACATACATGCTGAAATAATATTTAAAAATTTGGAATCTTCTAATTGTTGGAAAAACAACAGTGAAATTTTAAAACAATATAAGTACAACACAATATTATATATTAAGAAGCAAAACTTTTTGGCAAATGTAAGGCAAGAGGAATTGTGACACAAATGGTTCAAAATTGATCTTGAATGTATTATAGAATACACACAAAATAGGGATTTCAACCAATACCACAAAAGCGTGCATTACTGGATGAATTACTATAAAAAATTCTATCGCAATTTTTGTTAGATTTAGTGGCGGATTAGCAGGTAAAAAGTTTGGAATTAAGATTTTCATAGAGCCTTAACATCAAACTAAATAATTTGATGGCAACTTTGTCACAAATAAGTGGCACCAAACTAAATAAATTGATGCCTAACGTTACTGTTGGATTTACTGTCAAATAATCCGACTGTTATCTAGATAACCTAAACGCACCATTTTACTTAAAATAGACTTTATTACTGTCGAATTAATAATCCGACAATAATGCCAAATTAATTCAATTTCGCCTTCTCCTTCCCCTCATTTTCTGAAACTAAAACCCCTCCCCAAATCCCTTTCTCTCCTCCCCTCTCGCCCATCCCTTTTTTCGTGCCTCCGGAGCTCACTTTCGCTGCATTGCCGCCATCATTATGAGTGCCGATTACCGACAGAGTCGAAGCCCACAACAACCACCACTTTTGCAATCCAAACATTGATTACATCCTCTTCTTCTCTCCTTGCAGCCACCATCGCTGCACCGCTGTGTGTCATCAGAGAAATTCGTACCGTGCCAGTGTCCTCTCTATATCACTGCACCACTAATTTATTTCTGTTAGATTTTTCATATTCATAGGAGTACATTTATATTTTTTCTTTATAATTATGATATTTGTTGGGCATTTCTAATAATATCCAATTTTATTCCTATTTTGGCATTTCTAATTTCTGGAATTTTAGCCCCAATTAACAAAAGACCCGAAAAACTATCTAGTTATGGAGCACAAGAAGATTTTATCCGTTGATGTCAAATAGGTGGTCTATGGACTTTTGTTACTCTTTCCTCCTTTAGGTAAGTTATTCTCTTTTATTTTTTTTTTAATTTTTTAGAAAAATCCTAATCCGTACAACCACCATGCAGGTGCTACCTCCTCCATTACCCAACTGCCTCCTCCACTGCACTCACCACTGGTCTCCTCTGCCACCCGGATTTCTCTTCACTTCTTTTTTT
Organism: Arachis duranensis; assembly: GCF_000817695.3. Classification (NCBI taxonomy): domain Eukaryota; kingdom Viridiplantae; phylum Streptophyta; class Magnoliopsida; order Fabales; family Fabaceae; genus Arachis; species Arachis duranensis. Next base: position 75,140,188 of record NC_029778.3, on the reverse strand, counting down.
TTTAGATTTTTTTTGTAGTTAATAAGTTATTAAATTTTAATATATAATTTTTATTTGCAATTAAGGCATATAATTTATGGCTATTTAACTTTTATTTTAATTTTTTTTTTGTTGTCAAATTGTGATATAGGTTACTTACGTACGTTAGTAGAGTAATTAGAATTTAAGTCAGGTTAGGTTAAGTAGTTAATTATGTTAATCTAGATTAATTAAGTTAGTTAAGTTAATTTTGGAAAAATTAGTGTATAAAAAATATAATTGGTGCAATTAAGTTGTTGGATTTAGTTAAGATAGCTTAATTAGAGCTTAGGACAATTTGTTAGATTAGGTTAATTTAGCTTACGAATGAAATTTTGTTTGGACTTTAGTTTCACTTATTAGGATCGTATTTTTATTTGTTGGTTGTTTATGCTGTTTTTATACGTGGGTTATTCGTGTTATTTATTCATGCATGGGTAGTTCATGTAGTGTTAAGATTGGTTTTCTCTAACTATATTTAAGTATTTAAGTTTTATATTTGACTTATTTTTCTTAGGATAAATTTGTAGGCCGGAAGTGGGAGAAAGTTTTCTAGTGATTCTTTCTCAACCCTTTGTTTGCTAAAAATTACGGAATAATAAGGGAAGGAACGTTAGAACAGTTAGGATTAAATGCTTGATTGTTTGAAATTATAATTGTAATTATAATTCACACTATAATAAAAACGCTGAATAACGTCAGATTTACCAGTGGACAATACTGGCAAATTTTTCAGGGGTTTTTCCGACGGCCATGAGTAAAAATTCATTCCTAAAAAACTTACCGTCGGAATTTATAATCCGTCCCTAATTTAGACAGTAATAATGGGCGTGAAAATTACTTCATAAATGCCAATGTTACCTCAAATTTATCGTCAGAAATTTTTGACAGTAATATGAGTTAGTGAAACGCGTTGTTTTGGAAAGCGAACAGGATCTTACCATCGGGTATATCCGCCGGTAAAGTCAACGGTAAAAATTGAATGAAATTCGAATTCAAAAACCCTTCCCCCTCACTTTTGCAACTTCAATCTGTCCTCTCTCCTTCTCTCTCACCTTGGTTCTCCCTCTTCTCTTTGTTGTAACATTGGTGTCGCTAACAAGGGTTACACTACTGTCGCTGCTGCCTCGTTGGTCGTCGTCCCTGCTACCTCATGTTGGGTCACCGTCGCTGCCTCAGATTCCATCTCCGCCGTCACTGCTCTCTCGTGTTTGGTCACCATCATTACCTCTGGTCCCATCGCTGTCGTTGCCGCTGCCTCATGGATTGCTGTCGTTGTTGTCTCCTGCTAGTCCTTCTTCCAAGTGCTAGTGAGTCTTTCCCCTATAGGTTCTTGAACCATATTTTCTTTTAACTCCATTAATTTTAGTTTAATTTAGTTTAGGTTTGATTATAATTTCAGTTGTAAATTTTGAATCAATTTTATGGTTGGTTCAATTCTGTTATCTGATTTTTGTGATTTAGGTTGTTAAGATAGGTTAGATTTAAGGTATTAGGTTTTAAGTTGTTCGGATATTTTCCTGAAAATGTTACGAATCACTGTTGCTAGGGTACCGTACTTGTTAATTGACGTTGAGAAAATGTTTGGTTTTGCTACTTGATGTGTTTCATGATTTTGCACGCCAAGTGTTCGTAAAAATACCTCAAAGATCTCTTAATAAAATTTTGTTATTACACATTGATGATTGAATCTTATGTGTTTTTAATTTTTTGAATGATTGAGGTTTTGTCCAATAGTACAAGATTAATAAAATTGGCCTTATGTAATTCAATTATGTCAACTTTCGTAATAATTATTTTTGTGACCTATGTGTTTGTTGGTATGCTCTTTGCAGGCATGACTACAGGTAGAGGTCTCACAAATCGGCCTTGTGGTCGAGGTAGGGGGAAGGTGTTTACTGTTACCTTCATTCGCCTCTGCTACCAGCCGTCCGCCCGTCGATCCCGAGGACGGTGTCGATTTAAGGGAATAGGTGCTGAAACTCACCCGAAGCCTTTACCAACATGCTCAGTAGCTACAGTAGTCTGAGGAGATGTATTAGGAGATCCTCACACGCGTGTCAAGCATAGATTCTCTCTAGCTAGAGTGGAGGCGAGAGCTGGAGCGGCTTTAGCGATGGAGCAACAGATGGCAGTATACCAAGATCAGATATGCACCAGTGGCAACGGTGCTGTTGGCGGCAGCAACGACACTACTAGAGGGGCACTGACATCACTGCCTAGTCTGCTGCCTCAACAGGACTAGCTGGGGGATGACGGCGATGATGATATTAAGATCTTTAATGATTAGTGTTTTGTTCTAGACTATTTCATTATATTTTATTTATTTGACTTTTCACTTTATTTGTACACTTGATATTAATTTACTATATGTATTCCTATTATTTAAAATTTGACTACTAATTGTGTAATAAATAAATTTAAATAAAAAATTAAAAAGAAAAAGAATTTGACCACTGATTGTGTTTAAATTTTTCTAAAGAAAATAATGGAGCACCAAAATTATCGGCGAAATTTTTTTGTCAATAATTAAATAGTTTTTGAGTAAAGAATCCATCGGAGAATTTGCTAGTAACCAACGGATTGAAAATATTACCAGCAGATTATTTTTGTTATTCCGTCGGTAAATCTGATAGCACTCAATGTTTTTCTTGTAGTGTCACTTACTTAAGTTTTAAGTTTATTTGATTTTTTTTACTTTAGAATTAATTAGCACTTGTTTTAACCTTTTCGTTTATATGTGAAGACCAATTTATTGGACAACATTCCTATTGAATCTGAAGTCTTTAAGTATGCCCCCCACGGAAGGAAAATAAGGAGCTCTTTGTGGACATACTCTGTTTTAAGCAATAATGGCTTGTCTTTATTTCATAATATATAATTTTTTTATGTGTTAGGCATTATACACAGAGAGGTTGGGGACTGCGACCCAGCAGTCCTAGCAGAGTGGGGAGGTTGGGCACAAGTCGATTAATTCTATGCTAGTAGATCCTCATATGGTATGGCGTAAGCACTTCTCGCTCAGGCCCTTTGAAGAGGGGTCATCCACCTTAGTCGCCAGCATTCTTCTAGCTTCCCAAGACATCAAATTGCATGAGCATGTCCAGAACCTTTTCCAGAGTATATAGGATCGGGATCACCTTCTCCAGTAGGTTGAGAAGTAGTCTGAGGATCTTCTTGCTCTCCTAACCAAATGGAATACGGTGGAGGAGGATAGAAATGCCATTGCCTACTATCGTGTTGACATGAAAATGGAGCTAAAGCATATATGCAAAATGAAGTAGGATCTAGGGGTTTACTACGATAAAGTCCGTGCTGGTAACAACAGCCATGCTGGAAGCGGCTCACAGCATCTGCACCGATACTATCATCGCTGTCAACACAGGAAGAGAGGGACAACCAAAAAGACTATATAGATAATTTGAGTTTCCATAGTTAGAATTCTGTTTCATACTTTGGACATTTTTGTTATTTTGTTTAGTACTTTGTTTCGATATTTCTTTTATTTTGTAAAGCACTTTGTTATATGACATCTCATTTTGACATAAACGTAATTCACATTTTCATTTATTTTTCTAATAAAGAGTAATATGTAGTTTCTATTATGTTTAATCGTGATATAAATATTGATTGTGAAAATATTGATTTTGAAAGCATGTCACACAGATATTGTATATATTTGATGAAAAATTAGTTTTTCAATAATATGGGAATTACCGTTAGATTTACAGAGAAAAATTATGATGATTAATTATTTTTATATTTTAAAATTAAAATTATCCAATAGTTATTGTCAAAATTACCGATAGAATTATTCGACGATACATTACAAGAGAAATGCTGAGTATCGTCAGATTTTCTGGCCAAAAAACAAAAATAATTCACTGGTAAAGTGATTATCATCAGATTTTGCATTAGATTGTAGCCGATGGTATAAACCTCACCGGTAAATGAGGTTAATGTTTACTGGTGGATTTATTTTTCCGGACCATAATTTGCAACGGAATTAGCGGCAGAATACAATGTTTAAGTTACGACAATCTGATGTTATTTACCATCAAAAATTATTCGATGGTAATTGTGGCGCCAAACATTAAGACTTCTCGCTGCGTTACCATCAGAAAAATCCGACAATAAATTGACAGAAGCCTCAAATTTTTATTTTTTAAAAAAACTAGATAATCGTTATCGTCAGGGAATTCCGACGGAAAAGTCAATTTTTTTATTTTCTTGTTCAATCTATAACGGATGCCGATGGTTAATAATCGATAGTCAAATCCCAATTAGTAAAGAGTAAATTAGTAAAGAATAACTTAGTAATTTATCTATAAAAAGACATTTATATATGATGTGAAATATCAAATATACAGAATATAAGCACGAAAGAAATTCGAGGTAGACTAGTTAATTCCCTGCTCATCCACTTCTCTATGTTCCATCCACATCCAGTACCTGATGAACGAATGATTGATGGTAAAGAATTTCACTAATGAAATCTCGTTGCAAGTATAGTTTCTAAACCAACAATAATCCTTTCATACAAAAATTTGGTTGTCACTACAACAAACCCCTAAAAATATAAACCGAAGTATTCAAACCTCGGGTCGTTCTCCCTAGGAATTTCAATAAAGTGTTCTTGTTATTGGTTAGATGTATGTTTTGGGGTTTTTGGAATAAGAGACGAGAATTGGAAATTGCAAAGAAAATAAACTAATAACTATGAAAGCTCTTGGCAAGGCATGAGAACTAGAAGTCCTATCCTAGTTATCCTTATCAATTGTGATGAGAATTGTTCATTGCTCCCACTTAGTTAACCTCTAACCATGGAGGAAAGTCAAGTGGATGAATTAACTTGATTCCACAAGTCCTAGCCAACTCCTAAGGAAAGACTAGCTTTAGTGGCATTCAAGTCAATTAGCAATCTCTAATTATCAATCAACAAGAGAGTTTGATAACTCAAGTGTCACTAATTACTCTACCTAGGGCAAGAGAAACAAGATCTAACTCATAACTAAAAGAGGCATTTCAGCAAACACATAGAAGGCAACAAAGATAAACAACATGAATTGCAAGAATTAAAGAGAGATCTAACTACAAAGGCAATAGATCCATAATAGAAAACCAAATCAAACATGAAAAGACATGAAAATCATAAATTACATTGAAAGAGAAATAGAAATCTACATAAGAATTCATAAAGCAAAAGGAAAATTGTAGAAGGAGAAGAAGTAGATCTAGATCTAAGAAATTAAACTAAACCTAATCCTAATTCTAGAGAGAAGTGAGATATTCTCTCTCTAGAAACTAATTTTCCCTTCAAAACTAAACTAAACTAAAACTAATGTATTGGAAGCTTGTGATTCCCCTTCAATCCATGGGTTAAATAGTATCAGAGATGAGTTGGATTTGGGCATGGGAAGCCCAGAATTCGATCCCATTGTTTTGCCTTTAAGTGAGTCACGTGCGAGCATCGACGCGTACGCGTCATGTACGCGCACGCGTCGCTTGACAATTTCCTATCCACGCATACGCGTCATGTAAACGTACCCGTCGCCATGCGACTCCACAATCCACGCATGCGCGTCTGCTGCGCATGCGCGTCGATCTTAACATCCCGAATCCTTGTTTCTTCATGAGTTCTCCACTTGCATGCTTTTTCTCATCATCCCTTTGATCGATTCCTAGCCTTTCCAATCTGAATTCACTAACAAACATATCAAGGCATCTAGTGGAATCAAAGGTGAATTAATATTGACACATTAAAGGTCTAAAAAGCATATTTTTATACTTAAGCACAAATTAGGAGACAATCATGAAACTATGCTATTTTCTTGGATAAATGTAGGTAAAAGGTCATAAAATCCTTCAAATTCAGCACAAGATAAATCCTAAAAATGGGGTTTATCAACCTTTCCCATCCTTGAACCCATTACGGTAGAGGTGAAGTGTTATATCCGAAGGTCCTGACCACGTAGTCAGTCGACAGTTATAGCACGGACACCTAGATACCCCTTAGGCCTTAAACGGTTAAATGTTGAAGACACATACACAACAAACTCGTCAACTCCCCCAAAGAACTCAGGTTTTAGACCCCCTGTCCACTGTTATCCATATCATACAAAAACAGAGAGAGTTTGCAAAAGTGAGGAGGAAAGATTTTGCGTTTGAATTTTATCGTCGGATTCACCGGTAGAAATATCCACTAGTAAAATATTCGCCGTTGCGTAAACGCCATTTCACTAAAACCTGTTACTGTAAAAAATTTCGCCGTAAAATCTGAATGTAACATTGGCGCTAATAAAATAAAATTTCGCACTACTATTTACCATTACATTTAGTAACAAAATTTTTACTCCAACGATAATTTTTTCAAGGGGCGAATTTTCACTCATAATTGTTAAAAAAATCGATGATAAATCTGCTAGTAACGTCCGAAGCTAAATCTGACAGTATACAGCGTTTTTCTGATAGTGATAATTCACGTCAGATTTAGTCAGACATAATTGGTTAAATTTCTTAATCAATCATAGCCACACTTACTGTCAGATATCCAGAATCCAACGGTAATAATTTTTTGTTGAGTTTTTTATTTAAATGGAGCTTTTTTTCCATTCTCCTCTCTTCTCCTCGGTGGTGGCAACAATGACTGTTTTCATCATTGTTGCCCTAACCATCCTCCTCTCCTTCAATTCATTTCTCTTTGTTCTTCTGTATCTCTCTCGTTATCTTTCTCTAATAGTATCTTTGTTCACCGCAGACATCTCCTTTTTCTTTCTTTTTCTTTTTTTTTCTTCTTTC
>NC_029778.3:75131497-75133342 GCF_000817695.3 Arachis duranensis | reverse complement strand
TTTCTCCCTTCTTCTCTTTTATTTCTCTTTTGTTTTGTTTTTGGGTACTATTTGTGTGTATTTTTTTTAAATTTTAGGGTTATGATTAGGTTAAAAATAGGTCAGAGCAATATAGAAATTTTAATAAAATATTAAGGATAATCTAATAAATAGGAATTTAAGGTATTCAAATAAAGTTAGTTCACTTATATAAATTTTTATTTGACGATTTTGATCGTCAATATGACATTAACTTTTTTTTCCCGAAGATCCGTAATTTATTTAATTGTGATAAATGAATATATATTTATTTATTTGAAAGTAATTTCATCTACTATTCATATATTATTATTTTAACATTAAGCTTGACCAGAATTTATTTGAAAGTTATTTTAACATTATGTACTTGAAGATGTTTATTGCAGTGACATCTTTGATCAATATATATAAACTAGGATTACTAACCGTACAAAGTGCAAATCTGCCTATAAATTAGGCAGCGTTTATCAGTACCAATACATATTCAGTTATTCACCTATTAACATGATGAGTTTCTTTCTTCTGTCATTATTATCTATTCTCGCTATTTCTTATTATTATAATAATTTCCTCATCACTACGATTCAACACTTGTTGGTTCACGATTTCCACTTAGATGAGTCTTATGCTGAGTTTATTCTAGTTTCCTTACGGTGTGGCATGTTAGCATCAATATTAGCCACACTTTATTGTTACCTAATGAAACCCACAAGAAAGAAACACGTTTATCTTGTGGATTTTGCATGCTACAAACCTCATAATCCTGCATGCATGTGCACTAAGGAGCATTTCTTGAAGTTAATAAAGAGTACAGGAAAATTTCGAGATGAGAGCTTAGATTTCCTACGGAAGATTCTAGAGAGGTCTGGAATTGGTGAAAAGACCTACATTCCGGAATGTATCATGAAATTCCCGAAATACATAAGCTTGGATGAGGCAAAGGGTGAGACAGAGTCCGTGATGATTGGCGCCATTGATGAACTTATGTTGAAAACAAAAGTGAAGAAAGAGGAAATTGGAATCATTGTGACGAATTGTTCTTTGTTCAATAGCATACCCTCTCTCAGTTCAATGATTGTCAACCATTACAAGCTTAGCCACAATGTCTTGACCTATAATCTTAGTGGCATGGGTTGCAGTGCTGGACTTATTTCCATTGAACTTGCCAGACAACTATTGCAGGTACTTTTCCTTTTTCACACGGAGTGACCAATCCAAAATATTTAAATGATTAAGATAAGAATTTCGCTAGGAAATTAATAGAGTATTTGTACCATGTGTACAATGGGCTATTTATTTGGCCTAATATGAGTTAAAAAATGAACATTCAGGATAAAATACTACTAATTTCTCAAGCACAATACACTCATACTATCCAGAATAACCATCCGGATACTAGGGATAATAAACATCGATATCTTACTGAATCGAACATCCCTATACCCCATTATACATATTGTATAAATACTCCACTGACTCTTTATACTTCTTCTTAAGATAAATGTATACTATATAAGTATAATTAAAGTTATAAAATAATATTTAGGATAAATTATTATTTTAATACCCCACATTTAGGTTAAATCTTGATTTCGTCTTTACTTTTTAAAATTATATATTTTTATCTTGTTTTATTTTATTTTAGTTTTTTTGTCAAAATTAAATTTTTTTTTAAAATACTCTTTTTTTTTCTTGCGATTTTTTTTAGTTAATCATAAAAATCGTAATTGTAGTAGTTATAGTAGAAAATTGTAGTGATTTGAGAGTAAAAGTAATAAATGTAAAAAAAATTATAATAAATAAAAAATGATATTTTTGGAAAAAAAA
>NC_029778.3:75073506-75130082 GCF_000817695.3 Arachis duranensis | reverse complement strand
TTTAATTTAGATAAGTAAATTGTGTAAAAAAAAAAAAACCTACTACCCGTTAACCCGCCATTAAGCAAAAGAGAAAATATAGGGAATCAATAAAATATCTGTATAATGTATACAATGAAGGTTTAGGGATGTTCGATTCAATAGAATATCAAATGTTTATTATTTCTGGTATTCGAATGGTTTTTCTGGATAGTATGAATGTATTGTGTTTGAGAAATTAGTAGTATTTTACTCTGAATATTTATTTTTTAATTTATATTGAGCCAAATAAATAATCTATTATACACATTATACGCTCCCTAGCCACATTCTAAACAAAAAGATCTTGTATTTTCAGACCGTTTAATAGGCGTAGTGAGGCGAGTTATTAGCTGGTTTGTTATCCTTAGTACCAGTTACTATTTAGTGAAGGGATGATGTAGCTAGATTTATGACATAAGTCAAAAATAGTATTTATAAAACAACTATATTATATGCACTTAAAAATCATCCATAATTTAGATACCATATAAGAGTACGTATATTAGTGTTCATGAAAATATTTGATTATAATATTATAAAAAGTATAATTATTTTTTCATAATAAGTTTAATTATTCTAGTAGAAAATATTTTATTATTCTAAAAAATAATTATTTTATTTAAAAAATATTTGAAACAATATATATAAAAATATATATAAATATACATAAATATATGGTGAGAGATGGAGTCCCAAAAATAGGAGCAGATATGGTTCAAGCATCAAGGGTAGCATTGGAGCATGGTAACAAAGACTCTGAAAAGGCCGATAACAATGACACTGGAAAGGCTACAGAGGACATCGGTTCTAATGGCTGGGATGATGGTAGTGTGGTTGAGTCTGAAATTTCAAAAAGTAAATGGGCGAATGAAATGCAAGAAAATAAGGAAGTTTGGGAGCTTGCAGTGGAATTTGGGGCAGTTCAATATAATGAGGAAGATGACATTATGGCAATCCTTCAAGTGCAGAATGAGGCGATAGCGCAGAAGAAAAAAAATCTAAACAAAAGGAGAAAGTTAGAAGGAGTCGTCCAAAAAACGGGAAAAAGGTGTGTATAAATGCGTTAAGATGATTTTTAGCTCTTTGAATATTAGAGGTGTGCCAGGAGTTGGTAAGGTGAGTATGGTGAAGAACTTTAGGAGAAAATTTAATCTGCACATGCTAGGCTTGATAGAGACTAAGAAAACAACTATGACTAAATTTGATGTAGTACAACTATGGAGAAATAACGCGGTTAAATGGGAGTTTGTTGGTGCAGTAGGTGCGTCAGGTGGTCTACTGTTGATGTGGGATGAATTGGTGTTTAAGATGAATAATTGCTATAAAAGAGATAGGCCACGTGTTTGTGTGTGGATGGAGTTCTGGTAAAAAATGGCTTCTGTTGTACTTTCTGTCTAGTGTATGATGCGCACACACAGGAAGACAATCTTACAGTGTGGGAAGAGTTGAGCTTCGTATATGGGCTAGTTCAAGTACCTATTTGTTATATGGGAAATTTCAACGAGATAACTAAAGTGGAAGAACGGAAAGGAGCTACTACTTTATCAGTGTCTGCAACAGAGTTTAAATTATGGATGCAGGAGATGGAGCTAGTGGACCTTGCACTATCTGATCGTATCTTCACATGGTTCAGAGGCCAGTCGTGCAGCCGCATTGGTAGGGTGCTGGTTAGCCTAGAGTGGGTAGAAGAGTTTCCTGATATTAGGCTTAGAGGAGGGCCTAGAGGGTTGTCGTTGCCCGTTGATTGTGGATGTCATGCGGGTGAGGGTGGGACCGAGACCTTTTCGGAGCCTGGACTCCTGGTTTACTCATGAGGGGTTCCTGCGGATGGTACGGGAGGAATGGAGGAGAATCGGTGATGTACAGTTCATAGACAAGTTGAAGGCTTTGACGGTTCCGCTTGGCAGATGGCATAGAGAAAATTTTGGAAATATGGACGGAAGGATTAAACAGTTTGAGGATGAGATCAAGAAGGTGGACGACTTGGTGAGCAACGGAGTGTATGACGGGACCATGGAAGCAAGGCGTAAGGCGCTTGTAAGCTCTTGTAAGATATGGTATATGCGAAAGGAATTACATTGGAAGCAGTTGTCACGGTCCAAGCATGCCAGGGAGATGGATAGAAACACTTGGTACTTCCATAATCTAACTTCAGCACAAAGGAGGAACAATCAGATAGATGCCTTAAGGATTAATGGAAGGTTAGTGAGGAATCAAGCCAGGATCAAAGTTGCTATCCACAATTTCTATAAGAGCTTGTACCAGCAGGATACATCGCCTATTATAGGTTTCTGTGATGGGCTAGTAAAGCAGTTAAGTGAGGTAGAGGCAACTGAGTTAGAATTGATGCCCTCTGTTGAAGAAATAAAGGATGCGGTCTGGGACTGTGGATCAACGAAGGCACCAGGCAGCGATGGGTACAATATGAATTTCATCAAGAAGTGCTGGGGAGAAGTAGGAAGGGAGTTCACGGAAGTTGTGATGGATTTTTTCAGTCAGCTACTCTACCTCAACATTCTAATGTCACTTGGGTGGCGTTGGCACCGAAGTTTGTTGGCGCGAAAGAAATAAAAGATTTCCGACCGATTAGTATGGTCGGTAGTGTGTACAAGGTCATCTCTAAGGTGTTGGTTCGAAGAATGCGGAAGGTTATGCCAGGTTTAGTAGGGGAGACTCAGAGTGCCTTTGTGAAGAGCAGGAAAATACATGATGGGACCCTGATTGCTTATGAAACTGTGCATTGACTGAAGTCAAGGAGAAAGAGCTCAGCAATTATTAAGCTGGATTTCCAAAAGGCATATGATAGAGTTAAGTGGAGTTTTGTGGATATTGTGTTGCACAAAATGGGATTTGGTCTCAAGTGGAGAGCATGGATCAAAGAGTGTGTATGCACTGCATCAATGTCGGTTCTTATCAACGGATCCCCCTCTAAGCCGTTCAATATGGAAAGAGGTCTTCGACAAGGTGATCCTTTGTCTCCCTTCCTGTTTGTACTAGTTGTTGATGTCCTTCATAGAATGATCGATGAGGCAATGAGGAACGGACGTATCTCTCCTCTTTTGGTTGGGCGGGATGATATTGAGCTTTCCCACTTGCAGTTTGCAGATGATACGATCCTGTTCTGTCCGACTGAGGAGGCCACTATTAGGAACTACAAATGGTTATTATGATGTTTCGAGATGATGTCTGGGTTGAGTATTAACTTTGAGAAATCGAGCTTTATTCCAGTCAACTGTGAGCAAAGATGGACAAGAAAGATGTGTACTTTGCTGGACTGTAAGGAGGCGTTGCTGCCAGTCAGTTATTTGGACATCTCACTGGGAGCAAACCCGAGGCTTGTGAAGACATGGAAATTGGTAATTGACAATGTGGAAGAAAAACTTAGTTTGTAGAAAGCAAATACGCTCAATAAAGTGGGTAAGATGGTTCTCATTAAATCTGTTCTCAATAGCCTACCTTTCTACTACCTCAGTTTATACAAGATGCCTAAAGAAGTCGCGGAGAAGATGATTTCACTACAAAGACGGTTCTTATGGAGTAAAGATGATGGGGAGTATGGGATACCGCTTGTGAAATGGGATCTAGTGATGGCTCCAAAAAAAGCATGTGGTTTGGAGGTTGGGGATGTGGTGGCTCGGAATGCAGCTTTATTGTTCAAGTGGTGGTGGAGGTTTTCGAAAGAGGATTGTCCCTTATGGAAGAAAGTGGTCTACTCATGTAATCACATGAATCCGTCTGAGATGCTGAGTGCCTAGCCTGTGCTTATGAGAGGGGGTCCATTGAAAGATATCTGCCTGTTACAAATCACGGAGCCACGGGTGAGGGAGAAGATTATAAGCGGCTTGTGTATGAATCTGGAGAATGGCAGCACAATCCGGTTCTGGGAGGATAGATGGTTACCTAGTGGAGCGTTGAAGGATGAGTTCCCAAGACTTTTCTCGGTCTCAAACCTTAATGGATCTGTTATAGGGGATTGTGGGTTTTGGGATGGGATAGAGTGGGTCTGGACTTTTCAATGGAGAAGAGAGTTATTCCAATGGGAGTTGGAGCTTGTACACCAACTTCATGAGAGGTTACGTTCAGTGAGGCCAACAAATGAGAGAGAGGATAGCATGGTATGAAAGTTTGATAGGTCAGGTATTTTTTTACTAACTCCTTTGTGCAGGTACTGCAAGCAGAAACTCTCCTGGAGGACATTCTTAGCTATAGCTTCACTAGCACTATCTAGAGATGGTTAGTCCCACCAAGGATTGAGTTATTTGCGTGGTTTGTGTTGGTTGGCAGGGCGACGACTAAGGACCGCCTGTGTAGAATAGGGGTCCTTGACCGGAATAATGCTATGTGTGTTTTATGTTACAAGTCTGTAGAGTCTGCCTTTCCTTTATTTATTGGTTGTGAGATCACTTGGCAGGTGTGGTGTGCTTGGATTTTGGCTCTTGGGAGGATTTGGCAATACCAGGTTCACTAAAGCAACACTTGATTGAAAGTTGGACAAACGCCTCAGGGAGAAAGGTTGAGCGAAAGCGGTGGTTCATTGGTTTCTTTGCAGTTATTTGGGCGATTTAGCAAGAGAGGAATGCCAGAATCTTCAAAGATCAAGCCTCAAGTGTGGTGGATATCATAAGCAGGTCTTTTAGCTTTTCTGATGAATGGCTTGGGATGCATCCTGTGGTTGTTGATGGCAATGGCGAAGATGACTCGGGATTACTAGGTTCTTTAAGGTCTCTGTCATGTTTGTTGTACCTGGTTTAATTGCTTTCCAATGCTCCACCTTGCGGTGTTGAGTTCCTTACATTTAAAAAAAATGGTGATTGATTTTTAGAAGGTTTAATTATTCTATTGGTCCCTATAATTTCACAAAATTTTCAATTAGATATTTAGATCCCTATACTTTTTCTTCTTTTAATTGGGTCCTTGCACCAAATTTTATTTTTAATTGGGTCTCTATACTTTTTTTTTCTTTTATTTGAGTTTCTGCATCAATTTTTTTTAATTGGATCTTTATATAATTAAATCAATTACTATTAAGAGAAACCTAATTAAAAAAAATTTTGGTGCAGGGGCTCAATTAAAAAAAAAAAGTATAGGAATCTAACTAAAAATTTTGCGAAACTATAGAGACTAATAGAATAATTATTAAACCTTTTTAAAATTCATATAACACTTGTTTCTCAAAATTATCTTTGCTCAAATTAAATTTGTACATCTATCTCAAAAAATTTTGTAAAGATTTTCAAGCAACATGGTTCTCTAGCTAATTAACAATTCGGAAATTAAATATTAATAATATCAAATATAAATAAAACTTGAAATGATAAAATAGAATGTATAGTTCAATCGTGAATTCGTGATCAAAGAAGCATATTTTATAAGAGGTGATAGTAGATGACAATGCAAAGCGCGTCAAGCCGTCAATAGCCACTTCAGTCTCCGAATATAAAATATAAAATATAACATATAATAATTAAGGAAGCATATTATATAATAATTAGATAAATAGCTCAGTTTTTTAGTTTCTTTTTCAATCTCTTTATTATAAAGTAAATAAAAATTTTTCAAAAAGCAAACTAGATTAGTGACTATGTTGTTCTGTAAAAAATTAGGATGTATTTCCAATGCAGTTTATTTATGTTATTTTGTTATCGATTATTGGTTGGGGATAATTAGTTTTAGTTTGGCTTTATATTAAGAGTAATATTAGAGAAACACTCACACAAAATTATTTTATTTAATTTAATATTCATAATTCATATACATAATATTTATAATTAGAATTTTATTATATTTAAAATTATTTATTTATTTTAACTATAATTAAAAAATACAAAACAAAATAATGCATTAAAAAATAAAAATAAAAACCATGTTATAACATACTAGCGGCTCAACAGGCACGATAGTGCCTGTTCAGCCGCTTTTCTATTATTTTTAAGAAATTAATTTTATTTTTTTGTTAATATATTATTTTTTCTTTAAATTTATTAGATAAGTATTTTTTTATTTTAATATTGATGTGATCTTATTTATATCATATTTTATTAAAATTAAAATTTCTATAAAAAATCTTTAAATATTAAATTATAAAAGCTCGCAATAGAGAGGTATATATATTATCAGAAAAAATATAATTTAAAAAATGATAATAACATTATCCTAATTTAAAAAGAGTATACATAAACCAAAATATATGTTAGTTATTTACAAAAAATAATTTTTACTTAAATGTCATGAATATTCATATTTGTCTTCATATATTTTAAGTGGTAGGTCAAAATATGAATCTGAATATGAAGAGGCCTTCATTTTTTTATAAATAGTGAAAGATAGAAGAAATGTGAATGCTTATTTTTTTCGTTTTAAATATCAAACTGTAAGAATAATTAATAAAAAAAATAGGAGAGTATAAAAATTGTGTATTTAGAAAAAATCATTCATAATTCATTATACATCTTCTTATCAATAACTTTTCGAGTTTTGAAAAACTGTCAGATTTATTGACCATAAAAATAATTATATAACCGCTTCAATATTATTCAATTAAAAATTATGTGTAACAAAATCAAAATATAAATTTAAAAATATTATTTACAAATTTAATATTTATAAACGTTATTAAGTTTAATTATTTATTTTTAATAGTCCTGTTTTCCTTTCTCATTTTTTTCTTCTCCTTCCACCTTCTCTTCACCCGACCGTAATTAATTATTACCAAATATTATTATCGCAACTTTTAATCTTGTCTATCACTTCGATTTATAACCATCTATTATATTAACTTTTATGAGTTGTTGAAATTTTGCTAAAAGAAGTAAGAAATAAAGCATTTAAAATTTTTATCCAAATTATCAAATTAACTTTTAGAACGTATAAAATTTATAAATTTAAATTAAATAAGATATTAAACAAATTTAGTATGTTGTTATTATAGGTAACAAAATCAAAATAAAAATTTAAAAGCATTATTTACAAATTAACTATTTATAAACATTATTAAGTTTAGTAATTTATTTTTAATAGTATTTATTTTGAAGTCGAGATAAAAATTTATATTTAAAATACTATTTATCTTCGTGCATAATTCTAATGGATAAAAAATATTTTAATTTTCTTTTTAATTTTATATTTAATTTTTTTAAATTATCTTTAATTTTGTTATTTTTCAAAATTATTACTTTATATTTTTATTATATCCCTTTACTATATCAAACACTTTTTTTTCTTATTATTATTCTTTATACACATACTTGTCATGGTCTCATCGCCATTATTATATTACCTTGTTCTCCTTTCTCATTTTTTTGTTCTCATTTCACCTTCTCTTCACCCGACCGTAATTAATTATCACCAAGTATTATTATCGCAACTTTCAATCTTGTCTATCACTTTGATTTATAACTATCTATTCTGTTAACTTTTATGAATTGTTGAAGTTTTGTTAAAAGAAGTAAGACATAAAGCATTTAAATTTTTTTTTACAAATTATCAAAATTTGATGTCAATAATCCTAAAAAACAATATCAAAATATATTACTTTTAACTAAAATAATAATAAAAAATACATAATTGTAAGTTTTTAAACTAATAATTATAAATTTAAGTCGCAATTTAATATAGTACATTGGGACAAAAAGGCAACCATTGCTATTCATATTTGACTGCTATTATCTAAGTTTTACATTTATTTTATTGTGCACATTAATTTAAGTGTACTTTATTATTTTATTTTACATGTTTTGAAATAATGCCATTGTATTATAAGGATGAGATTAACTTTCATAATCTAATGCGAATCTTTTTATTATTTTGTTTGTTATTTGAATACTATCTATTTAAAATAGTTACTTAAAGTGAAACACTATATAAAGAGAGATAAAAAAACTTTTAGATTTATCGTTCTGGTTTGCTTCTTATTAATCCTCACTTAATATACTCAAATTTAATGGCTTTGATGGTAGTGAATTTTTGTAATTAGTTAAAAAATTTTAACTTTTTCTTTCTCTCTCTCCGATCTTGAACAAACTCAATTTTATTATTAAATAGTTTTTTAAGTTCAGACTTCAGAATATTTTTAACTTTTTGTATAAAGGTTAGACTTAATAAATTACCAAAATTCAAACCTATTCTCTTAAACTACTTCTTGATCGTATAATTAGAATCGTTTAAACGGAAGATCATTAGACCCTTAAAGTTTTTAAAGTAAAAGAAAAATACAATAAAATAAATTAATTAAAAAATCTATTAAAATAAAATGGTTTACAAAATAATAAATTAAAACTTACATTACATGACTCATGAGTTAGACAAATAAAGAGAAGAAAATAATCATAAAGGTTGAAATAATAAAAAATGTATAACATAATTTTTATTTTGTCACATTTAAATGTTATTATATTTAAATCTAATAATTAATAAAAAATAATATTATCTAATGTAAAATAGATTAAAAATAAAAAGAGATTAACAAAATCAATTAACAAAATTCTAAAAAATTAATTAACAAAGTTTTTATATTGCTACATTTGTTGTGTGATATGTCGAACTAATAATTAATAAAAATAATATTATCTAATGTAAAATAGATTAAAAATAAAAAGAGATTAACAAAATCAATTAACAAAATTCTAAAAAATTAATTAACAAAGTTTTTATATTGCTACATTTGTTGTGTTATATGTCGAACTAATAATTAATAAAAATAATATTATCCAATGTAAAATAGAATACAAATAAAAAAAAGAAGTTAACAAAATATGTGTGAGAAATTTTCATTAGGTGTAGGCTTTTTTTTTATCTTTTATATGTTAATTATGTGATAAATAAAAAATATAAAATTAACTAATTTTTTTGCAATACAATTTAGGAAATTAATAAATGTCAACCATAGTACTCTATATAATTAAATATCAAATCAAGTACTCTACATAATGAATAGCTTAGATAGTTTAGGAAATTAACATATTAATGTTTTTAACGAATCTTTGATGGGTGCGAATTTTCTTGCGTCCTATATATATGCCATTCAAATAACTTAGCCAATATGTAAAATAAATAATATTGTGGTAGACAAAATTAATAATTTAATTTATTTTTAAAATAAATATTTATGTATTCAAATTTCGAACATAATACTCTACATAATCAATATTTTAGAAAATTAAAAAAAATTATTACAAAGCATTTAAAAATAATTAACAAAATATTTATGAAACTTTTCATTCAATCATTAATAGTCAAAGACATATAAAAAAATAAAAACAGATATCAAATAAAAAGAAACTGTTTTCTTTCTGCATCAAATTGATAAGACAAAAAAAATATTTCTTTCTACATTAAATTTATAAAAAAAAGACATAGTAGTATTTTCATATGTCAAAATTTGAGAATAAATTAAAAAGGCAGATGAATGATTGAAAATATAGATTAGATAAGTAAACTAAAGAGAAGAAAAGATATAAGTGGATGTTATATGTGAAAATAGTAACCGCTGTAAGACTAAATGAAATTAACAACTGCAGTTGACGAAGGCAATGAAAGAAGACGAAGGCGAGAGTGTTGAAGAAAGGAGAATAATAGAATAGCAAGAAAAATACAGAAAAGGATATAAATTAAAATTAATATAAGATTAAACAAAATATGAACATGATAAAAAATGAAGACAATGACAGAACAAACGATATAAACTAAAACTAACATAGAATTAAACAAAGCAGATGATGAAGAATGTGAAGATATTGATATTCATACCAGTCCATTTTCTTTTTATTTATTAGCAATTTACAGACTGTCTTACATTTTTTAAAACTGTCATTTTAGTGGGAAGTTATTGGATTTTTCAAAATAAATTTTATGTCTATTTTGTCATTATAATTTAGTTTCCAAAATAGTTTATTGTAGGATTAATATAGTCCAAAAAATTGGACACCAAAATCATAGTCAACTCTCTGTATTGGCTTTATATATTGTTGTTAGACGTATAATATATATATATATATATATATTGTTTATTAAGTGCAGATTTGAGAATTGATCTATAAATACAACTGTGATATTCGCAATTTGATATTATTAGAGTGTGAATTGGATCAAATCTGATTATCATGTGAATTGGATTATATCTGCGAATTACAGATCGAATACAGATAAATACTGTAAATTTACGAATTGAAATGATTTGATCCATAAATTTGAGAATTGATCTATAAATACAACTATGATATTCAAAGTTTTTATATTGCTACATTTATTGTGTTATCTGTCAAACTAATAATTAATAAAAAATAATATTGTGGTAGACAAAATTAATAATTTAATTTAGTTTTAAAGTAAATATTTATGTATTCAAATTTCGAACATAATACTCTACATAATCAATATTTTAGAAAATTAAAAAAAATTATTACAAAGCATTTAAAAATAATTAACAAAATATTTATGAAACTTTTCATTCAATCATTAATAGTCAAAGACATATAAAAAAATAAAAACAGATATCAAATAAAAAGAAACTGTTTTCTTTCTGCATCAAATTGATAAGACAAAAAAAATTATTTTTTTTTACATTAAATTGATAAAAATAAAAGGAGATACAGTACTATTTTCATACGTCAAAAGTTGGGAATAAATTAAAAAAGCATAGAAATGACTGAAAATATAAATTAGATAAGTAAACTAAAGAGAAGAGATATAAGTGAATGTTATGCGTAAAAGTAGTAACTCAATGAAATTTGCAACTGCAATGGATATTCGCAATGGAAGAGGATGGAGGCGAGAGTGTTGAAGAAAGGAGAAGAACAGAAGAGCAAGAAAAATATAGAAAAGTAAAATCCAAACTGCAGTGGATGGAGGCAATGGAAGATGCGTTGTTATATTTATAGAAGTAACAAAACTGTTTTCATTTTAGTGGGAAGTTAATAGAAGTAACAAAACTGTTTTTATTTTAGTGGGAAGTTATTAGATTTTTTAAAACAAATTTTATGTCTATTTTATCCTTATAATTTGCTTTATTAAATAGTTTATTGTAGGGTTAATATAGTCCAAAAAATTTGGACACCAAAGTCATGGTCAACTCTCTGTATTGGCTTTATATATTGTTATAGATAACTCTCTACGACTTGCAAACATTATTCTATATTAATTAAGGTTCTTGTTTACAATCAGCGAGTTAATTAACAATACACGTGGCAAGTGAAGGGGGATGGTTTGAGACTTTTTGGCAAAGCAAATTAATTGAAGTCTGCCGCCATAAATACATGACATGCATGCGTTGCCATTTATTTATAGTGTAGTGTGGACCATTTGAATGCAAACACAACTTGAATTCAATAAAAACGTTGAGCATGTGACATATAGTTACGTATTTTGATTTAATTATCTTTGCCAAAATATTACGTAGGATGATACATATTATCAACAACCCCTAACCGTTGCCATTTAATTTCAAGAACACTAATATATGTTGCCTAACTAAAACTAGCTATCCCCTATCTATCATGTTAGGCCTAATGTATTTTACTATTTTCACTTCTCCAATTTTATGACAAATCATGTCGATCATGTGGCATCTATGTCAGCATACTTCTATTTAATTGTCTTTGTACTAGCCCCCTTTATGTAAGATGAAATTTATTTTCAACCACTCTAACCATTGTCCTTTAATTCATTTGACTTAAAGAAACCTAATATGTTTCCCAAGTAAAACTAGCTAACTCCTATCTATCATCATTAACCATTTAGATGATAAAACAGGTCTGCATATAAATCCTATTGGAAAGGGTAGATAATTCCAATGCAAATAAATCCTATGAATTAAATTATTTTAATAATTAAAAAAAATAGAGGAGTCACAATCACGTCTCACTTAATATCCAATTTTCTTACACAGAATTTTTTTATTATTCTAATAAACTTTTTAAAAAAGATTGGAGGGATCAAAGACACATCTTATTTAATATCCAATTTTTTAGACAGAATTATCTATATAATATTATTTTATAGGTGTGTGTGATTCAAAGATTAATTTTTATTATCAAGAATATTACCTAAGAATATAATGTCTAGGAATGAGATTACTTAATACATAAAATTTTTATGTTTGGTTATAAAATTTAATGTTTTAAAATATTATTTAATAATCCTAAAGATAAATAAATTTTTGTTTAGTTGGATTTATATTTCTTGATAATATCATGTAATATGTTAAAATTATTGTTGCTCATTCAAATTAAAATGTTAATGACTAAACTTAATAAATACATAAAAGAATTTACATATAAATATATTTCAAGATAAATTTAATAATATCATTTTTAGATAAAAATGTTCATTTTTATTTTCAAAAATTCCCTAATATCAATTTTTTATTTTTTTAAAAATTTAAATATAAAACTAATCCAATATTATTATTTTTTTCATTTATTTTTTTTAATTTACAAAAAATACCTCTAATAATAAATTTATTAGAATATTATCACAATTAAAATATCCATAATAATAACAAATCTTTTTAATTAAAATTATGATTACCACAATTAAATTTATTAAAATACTCCTAATAACAAATATATTTAATTAAAATTATTATCGATTTTAATTTTTTTTAGTTTACTAAAATATCCCTAATAACAAATATCTTTAATTAAAATTAACATGATCACAGTAAAATTTACTAAAATATTCTTAATAACAAATATCACAATTAAAATTAGCACAAATAATTATCTAAATTTCAAGAAATCCCGTAATCCATCATTTGTCTCATAATTTGTAATTGAAATTTTACAAAATAAATCTCAACATTTCTAAACACATATGTATTAGAAATTTAAAAACCGATAATCTAATATAATCCATAAAAGTTGAAAAATAGCAAGATTTAAATCAATTTCTTCAGAAATGACAAAAGTTTTTTTGGTTGAAGTTGGAACACCATGTCGATCAGACTATTATCCCTTACAATGCTAAGGGCAGCCTTCATTCTATCTTTATCAGGAACATCCCTCAACAATGCCATTGCGCTCAGCTCCCTTTTTCTTATGCTTAAAACAAGAAACCATATCAACTAGAATTACTGTGCGTTCTTGATAAGCACCTTTTATATCTCTAATTGATTCTACTACTATGTCAAATACTTCCTCACTTTTACTCCCTCTTTTATTTTATTCCTTTCTTTGGTAAATGAAAAACTAGGCGTAGCAGAAGAACCAAAAGCAGTAGAAATACCAGGAGCAGCAGAAACACCAGGAGTTGGAGGTTCCTAAAATATATTAAAAAATTCAATAAAAGACTACCTATTTAATAATATGAGAATCTATTTAATAGCTTTTGTAAAAGAATCAACATATATAATATAAGTTAAATTAATTAAATGAAGAATCAAGAAAACAGTAACTATTGAATTAACACAGAATTAATAGGAATAACATTTTGAATGAAGCATTGAAGTCGTTTATTGTCTATGCAGCATTAAGATTCTCACTTCAAAACAGAAAGTCCCACATACACAAGCTTCTACATTTGCATGTGAATCTTGATGATGCTACATCTAAAAATATCTGAATTTATGTACATGAATTAGAGTCAATTGCTTACATACTTCAGAATTAGCTTCATA
This sequence comes from Arachis duranensis, assembly GCF_000817695.3. NCBI lineage: Eukaryota > Viridiplantae > Streptophyta > Magnoliopsida > Fabales > Fabaceae > Arachis > Arachis duranensis. The sequence continues at coordinate 75,116,452 of NC_029778.3, read as the reverse complement.
TTTCATTTTAGTCTCTTCTAAATTTATTTAGGCGTTTTCATTCACTTGCGGATCACTCAAGTTGCTTTGTAATCAGCTTCCATAATAGCAACTACTTGAGTTATATTTTCTGCATTGCCTCATAAGTCCTATCTCTCTACCAAATGCTATTCCTAACTCTTCAAAATGTGAAAATAGTTTATTGTAGAGACCATTAGCATTAGGATGATACTTAAATTAAAAGAAGAATAAGTAAGCAATAAATATTAAAAACTTAAGATAAATAAACTTATATTAAGAAAGTTGTTTAGAATTTACACTCTTCTATTCATTGAAAATGTTTCGCTCTACTACAACCATTTTATCTTTGTCATTCCAACTAAATCCACTTCTAGCCGTGTCCACTATCTCAACTACTGCAAAATATTGTCTCTTTAACAATTTCATCCTTGATTTAATGTGTGGATTAACCTAAACATAGGATAACAATTTGAAGTAACCACAATTCAATAAACATATAGCAAGCAACATATGACATAACCTTTCTCCAATAATATTGTCTTTCCACATAAATGGGATATAAAATTGAAACAAAACATACATAATAACAATTAAACCTCATTTCCCTGGTTTGCTTATAATAATGCCATAGATCTTACCATAACTTTTGTACATTCAAACTATCAAAATTAAAATTTTTAGCTACTGTCAGAGAGGATTGAATTGGACAATTTATCTCTACAGTAATAGGGTATAATTATGTGACCATTTAAAATGAACTTAATCTATGTAAAGGATAAACAAAAAAAATAAATATTAGGTAAAATAATTGTACCTTAAGATCACATCTAGAGATATTTTCAAGAAGCATTTTATTAAATATTTTCTATAACCGGATTTAAACGTGCCATTGTCATACCTCCAAGAAATAGTTTCAAGCTCTATCAAACACTCAATTAGTTTTGCATCTTCGTGCGGCATCCATTGACGCTTAGTTTGCTTTGAATTAGGTCAAGAATTCACTTTTATTTCTCTTCAAGTGGAAGAATAGTGAGAACAATAATTAACATCCAAAATAAAATAAAAAATGAAAAAGAGGGAACATTGCCCAATTCAACGAGCGGTTTTTTAGCTAGCTATACTGAAAAATAATCAATTGAGCATATGTAACACTCTACCACACAGAGCTTTACACTTAAGTTCGTAAAATAGAGGTGGTGACATATAACGACCTCTTAAAATAAAATATATGTGTATAGATATAGTTGAAGAAAGTAGTATCTAGGAACCTTAAAGAAAAAGGTTAAACAAAAACCGCAAAAGAAAAAAATGCATCACACTTGAAAACGTAAACTGGCAAAACAGATAAGGATAAGACATGAAGTATATAAAGGATAGAGTACCAAAATAATAGGATATCAAGCTCCAGGCTTGACCTGCAAAGTCAAGGCCCGTTGATAGAAGATTTTTGTCGGTAAAGAATTTCTCAATGAAATCTCGTTGCAAGTATAGTTCTAAACCAACAATGAATCCTCACATCAAAGTTTAATATGGTTGTCACTAGTTCAACCCCAATAAAATAACTGAGAGTACTAATCCCGGGTCGTTCTCCCTAGGAATTACAATGAAGTGCTTTATTATTGGATATGAAAGAATGTGTTTCGGCCCAGCCTAGTTGGCATAATGCCCCGATCCGGGTGGCCGACCTAACAAGGTTGTCGAACCCGAACCGGGAAACCGACCTGGCACTCCCACCCCTCCAACACAGCATCTGACAGCTGGGGGGAAAGGGAAGCTTCCTGGAACGTGGGTCTGTCCTTGTGGGACCCACCCTAGATACAGGGTATATAGGGGGAGGGCCCTACCCCTCCCCGAGGTACATCACTATCTCACTTTTACTGTCATCTGTACGCAATTTTGACTTAGGCGTTAGAGTCTTTTTTGCAGGTAGCTCCCCTTTTTCCAACACCACAGATCGTGAGGTCACAAGATCCCAGCTTTTCGCTCTCTCACTCGAGCCCGGAAGATCCATCCATTTATCAATAACCCGGTCCAGACTCCCCTCATCTCACCCATTTTGTCCATTCAACTCGTTTGGTACCCGACAAACCGAACATTGGCACCTTTTGTGGAGACTGGCCTGAATGGATTTTCTGATGGGTCTTGTGGAAGGAGATGATGGAGGCGAGCCATGTGGGGAAGAAGTAGTTCACCGAACCGGTAGGGCAACCTCCTTACCTTCCTCTCGTGAGCGCACGAGATCCCCCCTTCGACGACGTGAGCCTCCCTTCTGCTCTCACGAAAGGCGCCCCCTTCGGAGGTACGGGGAGCGACAACACTCGAATAATTCGGGAGTTGTGCCATAGGGTGCAGAACCTGGAGTGGGAGCTAACAAGCAGAGAGCGCTACCGGCCCGCCCCGACCAAGTATCATTCCCGGTCTCCTCAAATGAGAGGGGAAACCAGAGGGAGAAATCCCCAAGGAGACTACTCCAAACGCACACTGACCCCCCGGTCAGAGCCAGAAAGCCAAGGGGAAAGTAGAGAGGTGTCGAGAAGATGGAAAGATCCTTATAATCTACACTCAACCTCCAGCGAGACATATTCACCATTCAATTCTCAAGGTTCGACTACCGAAGCACTTCGATAAGCCAACGGACATGAGATACGACGGGACCCAGGATCTCCAAGAACATCTAATGGCTTTTAAGGCCAGGATGAATCTGGAAAGGGTGGGTGATGAAGTGAGGTATCGTGCCTTCCCCATGACGTTAGCAGGACCGGCAATTCGCTGGTTCAATGCTCTCCCACAGGGATCCGTGAGAGCCTTTATGGACATAAACCACACATTTCTGGCTCAATTCACCACGCGTATTGCTAAAGCGAAGCACCCAATCAACTTTCTAAGCGTGATGTAGAGGAACGGGGAACTGACCAGGAAGTACCTTGACAGGTTCAATGATGAATGCCTAGAGATCGACGGCCTAACCGACTCGGTGGCTAGCTTGTGCTTGACAAACAGGTTGTTGAACGAAGATTTCAGGAAACACCTTACCACCAAGCCCATGTGGACGATGCAAGAAATCTAGAATGTGGCTAAGGAGTACATCAACAACGAGGAGGTTAGCCAAGTTATGGCAACCAACAAGCGGCAACCCGCCTATCACCCTGCTCGTCAGCCCGGTAGCGGGGAAAGGCCTAAGGAGCACTCCAAGGATGGAGGGCCAGCTAAAGTCTTTAAGTCGTTTCCCCAAGTAGGAAAATTCACTAACTACACTCCCCTGACTACCCCGATCGTCGAGGTGTGCCAGCAGATAGCCGATAAAGGCATCTTGTCGAAACCCTGCCAACTCAATGACAGAACTAGAAGGAACAAAGACCTCTACTGCGACCACTACAAAGGCTTCAGCCATAAAACCCAAGATTGTTTCGACCTGAAGGATGCCCTGGAGCAAGCGATCTGGGAAGAAAAGCTGGCAGAGTTCTCTCATCTCATAAGAGAACCCAGAAGGCGAGATCGTGACCGATCTGGCGGTGACAGGAGCCGCGCCGTGAGACCACGGCAAGAGCCCAAGGAGGACAATAAACGCAGCCTCACCATTGTAAACGTTGTAGTCAGGAGAGACATTGTCCCGAGGTCAAAGTCGGCATGCAGGAAAGATGCCAAAATCTTGGCCGTGTCATCATCTAGCCCTACGCCTTCCTCTAGAAGAGTTCTGTCAACATCATTTGGACCAGAGGACCAGTGGTTTGACGACTTGCCGGAGAACTCTCCAATGGTGATCACAGCAAGAGTAGGAATTGGTTTAGTCAAGCGAATCCTCGTGGACACCAGAGCCGATTCGAACATCGTGTTCCGAAGCGTGTTTTATGCTCTGGGCCTCTAAGACACCGACCTGAGGACCCACCAACACGGTGTGGTCGGCTTAGGCGATAACTTTATCAAACCTGGAGCTGGTCCAATTTCGATTACTCCTTATAGGATGTCATCTTTAGAAATAGCTGAACTGAAAGCTCAGCTGGTAGATCTGTTAGGTAAGCATTTTATTCGACCAAGTGTTTCTCCGTGGGGAGCACCAGTGTTACTGGTAAAGAAGAAGGACGGAAGTATGCGCTTGTGTGTCGATTATCGGAAATTGAATAAGATCACTATGAAGAATAAATATCCGCTACCTAGAATCGACGACCTAATGGATCAGTTACAGGGTGCAGGTGTGTTTTCTAATATTGATTTCCGATCCGGGTATCTGATGCGTGAGCATCTTATCTATCTTTTCCTAGTGAATTTGCATCTAATTTGTTTAATTTAATTAAGAATTAATTATATTTTAGCCACTATGGATGCTATTTTGAGTTTTGTGCAATTTTATTTATTTTAGGTAGCATTTGGAGGGATTTGATGAAGTTTCTACAGAGAAAAAGAAGAAACCAAAGAGATGACCAGCGAAGACCGACACAGACGCATGGCTCACGCGACCATGTGGAATGGAGAAATCGCAATCGCGTGCCTGACGCGAACGCGTGGACTGGAATCTGCACAAATGATGCGAGCGCGTGGATGACGCAGACGCGTCACATGCGCGATCTGTAATAATACAGAAAATGCTGGTTACGATTTCTGAGCTGTTTTTGACCTAGTTTCCAGCCCAGAAAACACAGATTATAAGTTGCAGAATGGACAAAGCAAGTGGTCCCCACCCATCAGCTGAAGACTTGTTAATTAATTCGAATTTAAATTCAAATCTTATCTTTTAGGAAAAGATATTATTTTTAGTTTTAGATAATTAGATTTTAAAATTGATTAGGAGTAGTGATATAAATAGGAGTTCTGTACATTTAGACAGGGACATTGATTATTACTAGAACCCTTATTTTTCTTCTCTGAATCATGAGCAACTAATCCTCCATTGTTAAGGTGAGGAGCTCTGTCTACTTTCATGGATTGATTCATTTGATCTTTTTAATTTAATTCATGTCTTGATTTATATTTCAATAATTGTTTTCGTTCTTTATTTTATGAATATGGGTGGAACGGAAGTATGACCCATGTTCTAATTGAGTTCTCGTAAAACTTGGAAAAGCTCTTTACTTGAACAACAGCTTGAAAACATATTATACTGAATTTTTAATTGTTTGTATTTAAAGGGATACGTGACATATAATCCCCTTATTTGTGGATAATTAGGATTCTTTTGGCATATAAACTAGAAATTGATCATCACCCTCTAATTGGAATTAATTGACCAAGGAATTGGCAATTAATGAATTTTAGAGGAGACTAGGAAGGTCTAAGGAATTAGGGTCTAGTCACATATAGTTTGCCATGAAATTAAATTTTGCATGATTAAATTAATTAGTAATAAAAGTTAATCCGGAAAATAGATAACTTTGAAACCTTAACTGCTTTCTCAATACTTTATTCTCAACTTATTTATTTGCCTGTCTTTAATATTCCAAATTTGCTGTTTAATGCTCTTTGAATATCTCAAAACTATTTTCTGCTTGCCTAACTAAGTTAATCCTATCAAACACTATTGTTGCTTGATCCATCAATCCTCGTGGGATTGACCCTTACTCACGTAAGGTATTACTTGGTACGACCCGATGCACTTGCCGGTTAGTAGTGTGGGTTGTAAAATACCACACCAAGTTTTTGGCACCGTTGCCGGGGATTGACTGTGATTAACAACTATTAGTTGTTTGATTGCTTAGATTAGGCGTTTTATTTTTTATTTTATTAAAATCTATTTTTTTAAAAAAATATTTCGAAAGAAAAATAAATTTTTAAATAAATAAATAGCACTAATATCTTTCTTAATTTCAGAAATTAAGTTTGGTGTTACCTGGCTATTTGTTCTATTTATTTCTTTATTTTATTTAGTATTATTTTTATTTCTTTGCACAGATTACCTCACTGGGAATTCTCTGAACTCTGACGTAGAGATTCCCATTCTCTCTTGTTTTATTGTTGTTTATGCGCAGGAACAGAGACAAAGAACATCTCTTAGGCTTTGATCCTGAACCTGAAAGGACTTTTTAGGCGGCGTTTACAACAAGCAAGACTTTATAAGGCTGCAGAATCCACTATGGATCTGACTAATATTGAGAATACCAATGCAGCAAACCCGAATGGGAAGGAACAAAGGAGAGTACTTGGCTCTTTCTCTGCTCCTACTGCAGATCTGTATGGAAAGAGCATTGTGGTGCCTCCTATTACTGCAAACAACTTTGAGTTGAAGCCTCAACTGGTCACTCTAGTGCAACAAAACTATCAGTATCATGGTCTTCCCCACGAAGACCCAAATCAATTTATCTCTAGTTTTCTACAAATTTGTGATATTATGAAGACAAATGGAGTAAACCCTGATGTGTACAAACTCATACTCTTCCTGTTTGCTCTGAGGGATGGAGCAAAGCTATGGCTAGATTCCCAACCCAAGGAGGGTTTGGACACTTGGTACAAGGTAGTTACTGAGTTTCTCACTAAATTTTTCCCACCAAAAAAGCTGACTAAGCTTAGGATGGAGGTTCAAATCTTCAGACAGAAGGATGGTGAGACTCTGTATGAAGCTTGGAGAGATACAAGCTACTAATTAGGCAATGCCCTCCAGACATGTTCTCCAAATGGACTCAACTGGATATCTTTTATGAAGGCTTGGGTGAAATGTCCAAGATGTACTTAGACAAATCAGGAGGAGGTTCATTGCACAAGAAGAAGACACCGGAGGAGACTATTGAGCTTATTGAATTGGTTGCTAGCAACCAATATTTATACTCCTCTAACAGGAATCCTGTGAATTCTGAAACCCCTCAGAAGAGAGGCGTGTTGGAAGTAGAAGCTATTAATGCTCTTCTCGCTCAGAACAAGCTGATGTCTCAGCAAATAAATCTACTTACTCACTAGATGGGTGGCATGCAAATATCAGCTATCAACACACAAAATCCACCACAGGAAGTCTCATATGACATGGCAGGTAACTCTATGCAAAATGATAATTATAATTATGGTCAACCTTCTTTTGGATGGAGGGATCAACCTCAGAGACCTCAGAACTTCAACAATAATTCTCTGGGCGATTTCCAAAAGAACAATGATCTGAAAGCAATATTGACAGGTTTTAGATAGGAAACCAGAGCATCCATCAAGAACCTAGAGATTCAAATGGGTCAAATAGCCACCAGAGTTAATAAAATTGATCAGAGGACCACTAATAGCCTTCCTAGTAACACAATTCCAAATCCAAGAGAGGAATGCAAGGCTATCTCCGTGATAAGTGGATAAGTGGCAAGTATGGAAGCACAAGTTATGCAGGAAACCAGAGCCTCCATTAGAAATTTAGAGGTGCTAGTGGACCAACTGAGCAAGCAAATACTTGAGAAGTCTGCAAGTACATTTCAAGGTGATACAGTGGTGAACCCAGGAGAAGATTGCAAGGTTATTCAATTGAAAAGTGGTAAAGTAGCTGGCTCTGAGACCAAGGTCAATGAAGAGCTAGTTGAAAAGGAAGCTCCAGAGGAAAAGAAGGGAGAATTGGAGCACGCCCCTCCAAAGCATGCGGACAATCCATTCCCAGACTCTCTTGACACTTATCCTACATTGCCAAAGGCTCCTGAGTACAAGTCTAAGATGTCATACCCTCAGAGACTTCAAAAGGAGACCAAGGACAAGCGGTTCTCAAAGTTCTTGGAAATCTTCAAAAAGTTACAAATCAATATTCCTTTTGCTGAGGCTTTGGAGCAAATGCCTATCTATGCCAAATTCATGAAGGAGCTATTGTCAAAGAAAAATCGTTTAAAGGGAGATGAGACAGCAGTTCTGACTAAGGAATGTAGTGCTGTAATTCAGAATAACTTATCAAGGAAGATGCCAGATCCAGGGAGCTTTCAAATTCCATGCACTATTGGGAGCACAACCTTTGATAAAGCCCTATGTGATCTGGGGGCAAGCATAAATCTAATGCCCTTATCTGTGATGAAGAAGCTGCAAATCCAAGAGGCACAACCCACAAAGATAGCATTACAAATGGCAGACAAATCTATGAAGCCTGCATACGGATTAGTGGAAAATATCTTGGTTAAAGTGGGTAAATTCTTCCTCCCAGCAGACTTGGTGATTCTTGACACGGGGGAGGATGAGAATGCCTCTATAATTCTAGGAAGACCATTCCTAGCCACTGGAAGAGATCTGATTGATGTAGAAGTAGGTGAATTAGTGCTTAGAGTGCATAATGAGCAACTGGTCTTTCATGTCTTCAAAGATATACATCCAACAGGTGAAGAAGAGAGGTGCATGCAGGCTGAGCTTATTGATCCAAACCTTCAAAAATCCCCTGATGATACACAGCAGAATCTGCAGCTCAAACCTCCCTTGGAAACAATCAATAAAATTCCTCCTTACATCAAACCTAAGTTTGGTATTGGGAATGCATCATATACCAAGGAGGAGGTTCCCAAACAGAAGAAAGCACCCAGAGGATGGAGAAACAAAAAGATCCCCACTGAAGGTTTCTCCCCAGGAATGAAGGTGGTGTTGACCAGCAATCCAGCATGGGTTTATACAGTAATCAGAATCCTCTCTCTGGAGCATATTGAGCTACGTTATGGAGACACAGGAAAGAAGTTCAAAGTAAGGGGTGAAGAGCTGAGCCCCTATGACCCTCCTCCTTAGAGGAGCTGACCGTCAAGCTAGTGACGATAAAGAATCGCTTGTCGGGAGGCAACCCGATAATTTTGTATCCTTAGTTATTTTTCGTAGTAGTAGTTTTCTTACTTGTTTGATTTTTACTGAGTTCTTACTAATTTTCTGATCATGCAGCTATTTTATCACAGGAACCGAACACCTCAAGCTCTATATATATTTAAAAAAACGCATACGACGCGCAAGCAACACTGACGTGAAAGCGTCGATCATGTGTGAGTGAAAAATAAAATTTGACAGAGAGTTGAGCGGGAATGGCACCGGAACCAAGCCTTTAGCACAAACAACCCACGTGTACGCGTACTCCACGCGTGCACGTCGTTTGTGATTTTTGCCATTCACGCGGGCGCGTCCCCGATGCGAACGCGTGACCAGCAACTTCGACGTAAAAGAGTGTTCGGACAAAGAGTTGTGCTGGCTTGGGGCAGGAAGTGTGCTAAAAGCACAAGTTAGAGCACACGGATGCGTGACTGACGTGTTCGCGTCAGTCGCACATATGGCCATCCACGCTAGCGCGTGCATGACGCAAACGCGTTGTATGAATAATTGGCTCCCAAGCCATGTAAACAGAGAGTCCCGCGGGCGCGCGGCTGGCTTCGCGCGAATCGCACAAAATCAAAGGCACGCGGACGCGTGCCTGACACTTACGTGTCATTATGAAGAATGCGCGACCCACGCGTATGCGTTGCTTGCGCCGCCCAGTTTTCTTTCTCTCTCTCCCAATCCTAATTCTCTCTTATTCTTTTATCCTTTTATTTTTCTCTCCTCATAATATTTGTCTCTTCTATTTTCAGTTCTTCTTTGCTTGATGACAAGAAAACCTTTAAATTTGGTGTTGTTGGACGCTGCGCTTACTGGTTTTCTAGCACAAAAGGGAGGCGAATCATCTTCATTGAGGAGCACAACCTGAAGAATAGAGTGATCGCTAGGATAACTAAGGTGGTTGATTTCCTTTCATTTTTATTCCTCCCCTCTTTTTCTATGTTATGTTCCGGCTTTCTGCTATTTTGCTTTGATTGTTGCATGATCCTTTATTAGTTAGAATCTTAGAACTAGTTTAGTTTTCTCTTAATTACTTTAATGCTAAAAAGATGTTTCATGTACCACTCACTGAACTTGAATCTAAAAAGAAAAGAAAAAGAAGTGATGTATTGCATGAGAAATTGAGTTAATTTTAATAATAGTCTTATTTACTTAAATGTGGTGGTATTAATGATAATTCTAAATGCATGATATGAACAGTGCATATTTGAATTTGAATCAAGGGATGTTGATGTATAAGGAACAGAAATTTAGAGAATTATTATGACTTCTCTGAAATAAACAAAAAAATTAATCCTTGAAGCAAAAGAAACAAAAAAATTTTTTAATATTAATAAATAAATAAATAAATAATAAAAGCAAGGTCCAAGGCTCTGAGCATCAATGACTAGGGAGGTCAGACATGATTAAAAGCTCAAAGAGTTGTTTTCCTAGTCATATGCTTGTGGTGTGATTGTGTCAAGTAATCCTTGAAATAGACACTTAGAGTCGAGACCAAGTGCGTTTAACAGAGTATGCCAAAGGCTTTGAGCACCACTGTCTGGGAGTAACTGAAAGAAAAATCAGGACTCAAAGAGAGTCCCCCAGTTAAGTGCTTGTGGTGTTTCTATGTCAAGTAACTCTTGAGACAAAATATTTAAAGTCACGGCTAGACTCAAGGTGCAAAGCACCAAAGAAAAATAAATTAAAGTGAATTTTACTATGTTCAAGGATTAAACTGAAATATAAAAGATCAGAGAATTCATAATATTATCTGGATTCTAATTCCGAATGACATTAACATTCTTCTGATTCAAAGGAGAGTGAGATGCTAAACCTATTCAGGATTGCAGTTGTAAACCCCACTATAAGAAAAGACACGAGCTTAATCGAACTCTCATTCTCGTGCAAATTCACATCATAAGCTTATATTAGTTTTGGTTGCTTCAGGACAAACAACAGTTTAAGTTTTGTGTTGTGATGCGTGAGCATCTTATCTATCTTTTCCTAGTGAATATGCATCTAATTTGTTGAATTTAATTAAGAATTAATTATATTTTAGCCACTATGGATGCTATTTTGAGTTTTGAGCAATTTTATTTATTTTAGGTAGCATTTGGAGGGATTTGATAAAGTTTCTGCAGAGAAAAAGAAGAAACCAAAGAGATGACCAGCGAAGACCGACGCAGACGCATGGCTCACGCGACCGCACGGAATGGAGAAATCGCAATGATGCGATCGCGTGCCTGATGCGAACGCGTGAACTGGAATCTGCACAAATGACACGAGCGCGTGGACAACGCGGACGTGTCACATGTGCGATCTGCAATAATACAAAAAATGCTAGTTACGGTTTCTGGGCTGTTTTTGACCCAGTTTCCAGTCCAGAAAATACAGATTAGAAGTTGCAGAATGGACAAAGCAAGTGGTCTCCACCCATCAGCTGAAGACTTATTAATTAATTCGAATTTAAATTCAAATCTTATCTTTTAGGAAAAGATATTATTTTTAGTTTTAGATAATTAGATTTTAAAATTGATTAGGAGTAGTGATATAAATAGGAACTCTGTACATTTAGACAGGGACAGAGATTGTTACCAGAACCCTTATTTTTCTTCTCTGAACCATGAGCAACTAATCCTCCATTGTTAAGGTGAGGAGCTCTGTCTACTTTCATGGATTGATTCGTTTGATCTTTTTAATTTAATTCATGTCTTGATTTATATTTCAATAATTATTTTCGTTCTTTATTTTATGAATATGGGTGGAACAGAAGTATGACCCATGTTCTAATTGAGTTCTCGTAAAACTTGGAAAAGCTCTTTACTTGAACAACAGCTTGAAAACATATTATACTGAATTTTTAATTGTTTGTATTTAAAGGGATACGTGACATATAATCCCCTTATTTGTGGATAATTAGGATTATTTTGGTATATAAACTAGAAATTGATCATCACCCTCTAATTGGAATTAATTGACCAAGGAATTGGCAATTAATGAATTTTAGAGGAGACTAGGAAGGTCTAAGGAATTAGGGTCTAGTCACATATAGTTTGCCATGAAATTAAATTTTGCATGATTAAATTAATTAGTAATAAAAGTTAATCCAGAAAATAGCTAACTCTGAAACCTTAACTGCTTTCTCAATACTTTATTCTCAACTTATTTATTTGCCTGTCTTTAATATTCCAAATTTGCTGTTTAATGCTCTTTGAATATCTCAAAACCATTTTCTGCTTGCCTAACTAAGTTAATCCTATCAAACACTATTGTTGCTTGATCCATCAATCCTCGTGGGATCGACCCTTACTCACGTAAGGTATTACTTGGTACGACCCGGTGCACTTGCCGGTTAGTAGTGTGGGTTGTAAAATACCACACCAGTATCATCAGATAAGGGTGAGAGATGAAGATATTTCGAAAACTGCTTTCAGGATGTGTTATGGTCATTGTGAGTATATGGTGATGTCTTTTGGGTCAACTAGTGCTCCAGCCATATCTGGACAAGTTTGTTATTATCTTCATTGATGAAATTCTTGTTTATTCTAAGACTGAAGAGGAGCATGCTGATCACTTGCGAACTGGTCATGTGGTGAGTAAGCAGGGAATAGCTGTGGATCCTACTAAGGTGGAAGCAGTAATGAATTAGGAGTGACCAATGTCAGTTCCAAAGATCAAGAATTTCCTAGGTTTGGTGGGGTATTATCAGAGATTCATTAAGGGATTTTCACAGCTCGCTTTACCTTTAACTAAGTTGACTAAAAAGGATACGCCTTTTGTCTGGACTCTGGAGAGTGAGGAGAGTTTTCAAGCATTGAAACACAGGTTGACTACTGCACCCATGTTGGTATTGCCTGAACCAAGTGAACCATTTGAAGTGTACCGTGATGCATCACTGAAGGGTTTGGGGTGCGTTCTAATGCAGCACCAGAATGTTGTAGCATATGCCTCACGGCAATTAAGACCCCATGAGATGAACTATCCGAATCACGACTTAGAACTTGCTACTGTTGTGTTTGCTCTGAAAGTCTGGAGGTATTATCTCTATGGCGTTAAGTTTCATGTCTTCTCAGACCATAAGAGTTTGAAGTATCTTTTTGAGTAGAAAGAGTTGAATATGCGTCAAAGGAGATGGATGGAGCTTCTAAAGAATTATGATTTTGAATTGAATTACCATCCTGGAAAAGCGAACGTTGTGGCGGACGCCTTGAGTCGAAAGTCTTTATATGCAGCTTGGACGATGCTACGAGAAGAAGAGTTACTGAAGGCATTTCAGGGTTTGAATTTGGGAGTTAGAGAAGAATCTGGAATTCTGTGTTTGAGTCAATTACAGATTTCAAGTGATTTTAAATTAAAACTTCTGAAGGCTCATCAAGATAGTGAAGCATTACGTAAGGTATTACCGACAATTGAACAGAGAAAATATTGGAGAGTGTCAGAAGGTCAGAATGGTTTGTGGAGGTTCAAGAATCGAATCGTTGTGCTAAATGTCGGAGACCTGCGACAAAGTATCATGAAGGAAGCTCATAAGAGCAGGGTCTCAATTCATCCAAGAAGCACCAAAATGTATCAGGATCGGAAAGCGATGTTCTGGTGGCCAGGGATAAAGAATGATGTTGCATTGCATGTATCTAAATGTTTAACGTGTCAGAAGGTTAAGATTGAGCAGAAGAGACCATCAGGAACCCTTCAGCCTTTAGAGATTCCACAATGGAAACGGGAGAGTATCGCAATGGATTTTGTGACAGGTTTGCCTAGAACCCGGTCTGGTTGTGACGCTATTTGGGTGGTTGTGCATTGACTAATAAAATCAGCTCACTTTCTCCCCATTCACATAAGTTGCACAATGGAAGAATGAGCTCGAATGTATATTAAAGAGATTGTCAGGTTGCATGGCGTGCCTCCTACCATTATATCTAACAGAGATCCTCATTTCACATCAAGATTCTGGGGAACTTTTCAGCGTGCATTTGGAACTCAATTAAGTCTGAGTACTGCATATCACCCTCAGACAGATGGTCTGTCAATGGCTTGTGTTTTGGACCAACCGGCAAGCTGGGATTGGTATATGCCATTAGTGGAGTTTGCTTATAATAATAGCTACCATGCAAGCATCGGAATGGCTCCATATGAGGCTCTGTACGGCAAAAAATCTTAATCTTCGCTAGTCGGTATGAAACTAGAGAAAGAAGTTTGTTAGGGTCTGAGATGATAGCTGAAACTACTGAACAGATAAAGAAAATTCATAGTCGAATGCTTATAGCCCAGAGCCGTCAGAAGAGCTATGCCGATCAAATGCGAAAGCCTTTGGAATTTGAAGAAGGGGAGCATGTCTTTCTGAAAGTTACACCAACCACTGGAGTAGGAAGAGCTATTAATACTGAGGAACTGAATTCCCGTTATATTGGGCCGTTTGAGATTCTGAAAAGAATTGGGCTAGTGGCTTATAGAATTGCCTTACCGCCGTATCTTTCGAACTTGCACAACATGTTTCATGTATCACAGCTTCGGAAGTATACTCCTGACATAAATCATATTCTGGAACCATAACCGATTCAGGTAAGAGAAGATCTAACACTCCTAGTAATTCTGGTGAGAATTGATGACACCAGTGTTAAAGGTTACGCGGAAAAGAAGTATCATTAGTAAAAGTAGCTTGGAGTCGAGCTGGTATCGAGGAACATACTTGGAACTCGAATTAGATATGCGAAAGGACTACCCACATCTCTTTTCAGGCAACTGAATTTGAATTTTGAGGGCAAAATTCTTTGTTAGGTGGGTATGATGTAAAACCCGATAAATTAGTAGATAATTAGTCAATAATTTAATTTTTAATAAGGAAGATTAGAAAGGCGAATATTATATCAAATTAGGATAGAGCTCATCAAAACGAGAATTTTGACACTAATTTCGAAGAAATCGGTCCAAGATTGGACCGAACAGGCCGAACCGGTTGAACCGGGCCCAAATCGGGCCGTCGATCCAACCGGACCAGCCCTTTTAAATGAACCCAAGCCTTTCATCCCTTTCATTCCAACAGAAACGAAACTGAAGCACACTTAGGGGAGAAGAGAAACGAAACTTTACCGAAACCCTTACGATGGTTTCCAATTCCTGTAACTTCTCCGTCCGAGCTCCGATCGCCGCACCGTTTACGGCCACGCGTTTATCACGTTGAGCTCTACGTTTCTACTAGAACAATTTCATAGGTAAGTTGCTATTTTATCTCAGCCTCTTCTTTCCTCCAATTTTTGAATTTTGAGTAGGAATATTGAATTTCTTTGATTTTTGATGTCTTAGGATCCAATTAGCTTGAGGAAAACGTTCACTCTTGCTTATGTGAAGCTTGAGTAAGGTGAGGATATGATAATTCTATTTTGATTTCATTGAATTTGAGCTTTGAGTATTAAATTGGATATATATGTGTTATAAATGTGTGTTAGGTTGAAAATAAATAATTGGAGCTTGAAATTGTGAATATTGAAACTTGGAGAAAGCTGAGCTTAGAGTTTGTTGAGTTTTGAGAGGCTGCCTTGATTTTGAATAAATTGCTTTGGTCATTACGTGGAAATCGGCCAAAGTATGGTTTAGGTTTCTTGCATTTAATATATAATGTTCTGTGAAAACTTAGGCTAGATGACCATAGAATAAGTTGAAATACAAGTGTATATTTAATGTTTAGTAACTTGCTGATTTTTAACAAGGAATGGAATGGAGTTTTAATTGAAAATTGAGGTTTGAATATTTTTGCAAAGGTTGGTTTTGGCCGACTTTTGGCGAGGCATAACTTAGCTTTTGGACCTTCAATTTGTTCCCAACTTATTTTAAAATGAAAATAGGGTTCATGATGTTTATGTCATTCGAAGAACGGAAGGAAAACGATTTAAAACGATTGAGTTATGTCCGTCTGAAGTTTGGATGACAAATATGTCGTTATGCTGCTAAAAATTTGAAAGGTTTGCAGCTCTCTGGTGACTTGATGCTGTTTTTAAAAAGATGTATGTCCACACGTACGCGTGGAATGTAAAATTTTGGTTGCGTGACGCGAGTATCTCTATGCGTACGCGTGACATGAGGTATCCATCTACGCGAGCTACACTTGTGCATTTCCATGCGTACGCGTAAGCCACGCGCACGCGTGGACCTATTTCAGCAAAACGTGACTTTTAACGTTTTAAACTGTATTTTAAACCTCTAAACTTCCGTTTTCATTCCATTGGTCGTAAATAATAATGTTAAACCTGATCATTAGATGAAGTTAGGAAATGGGGATAACTTGAAAGTGAAGTAAAGTTGAAAAGTGATGAATTGATTATGAGATGTTACGGATAAGTCATATATGATACTTGACTGGGTATTTTGATGAAAGATTATGTATGAAATTTGGCTTGAATAATTTAATGATCTGAGATACGAGATTCCCTAGATAAAGTGTCGTGACTTGCCACCATGTGTACCAGGTTGAAAGCTCGATACTCTGTTGACCCTACGACGTAAGTGTGACCGAACACTATAAATTCCCGGGAATGTAACCCCCATTGAGC
Organism: Arachis duranensis; assembly: GCF_000817695.3. Lineage (NCBI taxonomy): Eukaryota > Viridiplantae > Streptophyta > Magnoliopsida > Fabales > Fabaceae > Arachis > Arachis duranensis. The sequence goes on along the minus strand of NC_029778.3, from coordinate 75,100,208 downwards.
AATATTGATTATTTGAGAAAAAGCTATGCATAGACTCTTGGGGATGCATGTCGGGGGACAGTCTAAGGTTTTCGGACTTGTCGGGTTGGCTGGATAACCGACAGATGAGCCTCATCAGCCATTGGATAGGCATGCATCATATGCATATTACTTGAATTACTTGCTTATGCTCTAGCTGGGTGTGCCTAAATGTACTTACCGTGTTAAATGTATATTTCTTACCTGCAGTACTTATAACCTTCTAGTGCTTACCTTTATCTGTTTATTTGTTTGTAAAATGCATGATGAAGTTGAAGGTATAGAGGAATGACAGTATGGGACTTAGATTTAAGATTAAGTTAAGTTATGTTTAAATAGTCTTAGAAAACTACCTTTTATGACTTCAGTTTAATACTTTAAGCTCTATAATCTGAGTGTCGGCGTTCTAGGATTGCCTCTGGCATTCACAGGATCTTATATCTTATGTGTGTGACACCTTTACCATACTGAGAACCTCCAGTTCTCATTCCATACTATGTTGTTGCTTTTCAGATGCAGGTCGAGAGGCGTCTCATTAGGCATCTGGGCTCCTAAAGCGAATTGGTTACTGGGTTATGTTGTTGCACAATGATATATATATATATATACTTAGCTTTCTCTTCGCATAACTTGTTCTTTGATCCTCTTAGAGGTTTATGGAGAGGCAGAATTTTGTTTATGTATATTTGGGTTTTGGATATGTATATATGTGTGTAAATATTCTCCGGCCAGCCTTGACTTCGTGGGCTGAGTTAGGAGCTTGCTATTTTGTATCTTTGGCACTCTATTCATATTTTTACAATCTTATGTTTGATGGATACAGCTTTCTTAGCACGCAAGTTAACTCGTTTCTCGAGCTTTGCGCTTCTATTCCGCAATTTTTATTTCCTCTATTCTTCAAGGCTCCTAGCATATTATAATTCTTCTACTATTATATGTACACATTTTACTTTAGAGGTTGTAATACCACACCACTTCTATTTTACGACTTAAGTGTAAAGCTCAGAGTGATAGAGTGTTACACTTCGCACTCCAGTTTTCGAAGACTCCTCTAATGGAGCTTCTATAAGGTCGAAGAGAATCATGCTTCGCTTCAAAGGATTCATGACACACCGGTCTCTAACTCTTTTTATGCTTTCGGTATATTCTATTTCTTCTTCTTCTTCCTCTACTTATTCACATTACTTCGAGGTTTTTGCAATTTCCATTTGATTTTTGTTACCTTTTTTCATGTTTCTACGCTACTTGCATATCACGTGTTCGATGAAACTAGCACCAATGGCTTCTACGAGCTGCTCACCAAGGATATAATTCATGTTGTGCTCGATGGCTTCAATGGCATGTTTCTAATATATGAACAAACATGAATGCTAGGAGTAACAGATCGCATACAATATTTGGAATGGTATACCTTAAATCTATATGTTGATCTTACATTAGAATGGTTTTGGATTTCATTATACTCCTTTTGAATTTCAGTTATTAGTATATTGTGTTAATTGCAATATCTTTTCCATTCTGTATAGATTCATATTGATGTACAAGAGAATGATGCCCAATTTTCTTCCTAAAATAAATACCATCTTAAAAACTTCTACATTTATCACTAATAAAGAAAAGGTGAGACATAGAACAATAAAACAACAGAACATCATTATGCCGCTAGTACATATTAGTAAGAGATGCCCTGTTCTGCCACCATGATTGCTTAAATTAATGTGTTACTAGATATTAGAGGATAGTGGACTTTGAAATAGGATAATATTTTATAATGTTTACTCGGGCCTGTTAATCTATCTAGATTACTTGGTCAGGAAATAGCAACATTATTAAATCTTTAAGATCTTCCTTGTTTGTAGTGTTAACTCGTATTAGACTGATGCCGAAATATTAAATGAACTTTCTTTTTATATTAATTATCTATTCATGTTCTCCCATTTAGTATGAGATGGAGTGTGGGAAGCTTGAAATGGAACTTGAAGAGGAGAGGAAGTCGCGCAATCATTGGATTATGGCATAAAAAGTTTGTGGCCTTGATTGAGAGAAAGCATTTAGATGTCTTTAGAGATCATAACTTGAATGATAATGCATGCTGCTAGAATTTATTTACTTTGTCCATGGGGCTTTGATATTTTAGGTTGGTCATGTTTGTGTTTTTTCCATAAAACTCAGGCTCTTAACTGCCCTTTATGAATACAAAATGAAATTTTGTAGTCCTTTCTCGAATTTTCATTCTCAGCTTAAAATCTCTTTTGCACTTTTTCAATGACAAAATAATCAAATTTTCTTGTACAAATATTTAATTTCATATTTTCTACTCAATTTTTCTGGTAGGTGATGCATGAGCATCTTTCCTATCTTTTCCTAATGAATTTGTATTTAACTTGATAAATTAAAGCAAGAATTAATTATCTTGTAGCCACTATGGATGCTACTTTGAGTTGTGTGCAATTCTGTTTATTTTAGGTAGCATTTGGTTGGATTTGATGGAAAGGAAGCATGCAAAAATGGAAGGAATCGCAAAGTTGTCCTTCCTGACCTCTTTGCATTCAATCGATCATAACTTGAGCTACAGAGATCCAAATGAGGCGATTCTAGTTGCGTTAGAAAGCTAACATTCGGGGCTTTGCAACGATATATAATTTTCCATAGTTGACTTGATGTTAAAGGGTGCGCACGCGTACATCACGTGCACGCGCACATTGGCGAAAAGTCTATCGGCCCGCACACGCATCTGGCGCGTACGCGAGACATGCGCGACGTACTGCAAACTCAAAATTTGCCCCCAGCGATTTCTGAGCTACTTTTGACCCAGTTTTCAGTCCAGAAAGCACAGATCAGAGGCTACAAAGTGAAAGAATCATGTGGTCCCCATCCATCAATTGAAGACTTGTTGATTGCCATAATTACTTCTGATTTAAATTTAAATATTATTTTTTAAGATAGGAAAAGATATTTTTTTAGTTTTAAAAATTAGGATTTAAATTTATTAGGATTAGATATAAAAGACAACATTAATTAGTTAACTATTCATTCTATCTCAGACAATTTACCTGAATTCTTATTTTTCTTCTCTGAGTCATGAGCAACTAATCCTCCATTGTTAAATCTTGCATGATTAAAATAAATTAATAAGAAAAGTCAATCCAGAAAATAGATATCTCTGAACCCTTAGCTTTTTCCCCATACATATTTCACAACTTAATTACTGCTTGCTTTCTGAAATTCTTAATTACTATTTAATGCTCTTTGAATATCAAAACACCCTTTTCTGCTTGCCTAACTAAGTAATTCATTTAACCATTGTTGCTTAGTCCATCAATTCTCGTGGGATCGACCCTCACTCACCTAAGGTATTACTTGATACGACCCGGTGCACTTGCCATCTAGTTTGTGGGTTATAAATCCCGCACCAAGTTTTTGGCGCCGTTGCCGGGGATTGATAGTGATTAACAACTATTAGTTGTTTGATTGCTTAGATTAGGCATTTTATTTTTAATTTTATTAAAATCTATTTTTAATATTTTCGAAAAAAAAAAGAAAAAATATTTTAATAGCACTAATATTTTTAGTAATTTTTGAAATTAACTTTGTTGTTTCCTAGTTCAAGTTACCTCATTGGGAATTCTCTACACTCTGACGTAGAGAGTTCCAAGATTTTCTTGTCTTCTGTTTGTTTATGCGCAGGAACAGAGACAAAGAACATCTCTTAGACTTTGATCCTGAACCTGAAAGAACTTTCAGGCGACGTTTACAACAAGCTAGACTTTGCAAGGCTGCAGAATCCACTATGGATCCTAACAATGCTGATAATGCCAATGTGGCAAATCCGAATGGGAATGAGCAACAAATAAGAGTACTTGGCTCTTATTCTGCTCCTATTGCAGATCTTTATGGAAAAAGCATTGTGGTGCCTCCTATAGCTGCGAACAACTTTGAGTTGAAGCCACAACTGGTCACTCTGGTGCAACAAAACTGCCAGTATCATAGTCTTCCCCACGAAGACCCAAATCAGTTTATTTCTAGTTTTCTGCAGATTTGTGATACTGTGAAGACAAATGGAGTGAACCCAGAGGTATAAAAACTCATGCTCTTCCCGTTTGCTCTGAGGGATGGAGCAAAGCTATTGCTAGATTCCCAACCAAAGGAGAGTCTGGATACTTGGAACAAGGTTGTTATTGAGTTTCTCACTAAATTTTTCCCACCAAAGAAGCTGACTAAGCTTAGGGTGGAAGTTCAGACCTTCAGGCAGAAGGATGGTGAAACTCTTTATGAAGCTTGGGAGAGATACAAGCTACTGACTAGGCAATGCCCTCCGGACATGTTCTCCAAATGGACACAACTAGATATCTTCTATGAAGGTTTGGGTGAAATGTCCAAGATGTGCTTAGATAATTCTGCAGGAGGCTCATTGCACAAGAATACACCGGAGGAGACTATTGAGCTTATTGAATTGGTTGCTAGCAACCAATACTTATACTCATCTAACAGGAATCCTGTGAACTCTGAGACCTTTCAGAAGAAAGGCATATTGGAAGTGGAAGCTGTTAATACTCTTCTTGCTCAGAACAAGCTTATGTCTTAGCAAATAAATCTACTTACTCAGCAGATGAGTGGCATGTAAGTCTCAGCTATCAACACCCAAAATCTACCCCAAGAGATCTCTTATGACATGACAGGTAATTTTGTGCAGAATGATAATTATGATCTTGCTCAATTCTCGGCTGAACAGGTCAATTACATGGGGAGTGCTCCTAGAAATTCCAATAATGATCCCTATTCTCAGACCTACAATCAAGGGTGGAGAAATCACCCAAATTTTGGGTGGAGAGACCAACCTCAGAGACCTCAAAATATCAACAATAATTCACAGGGCAACTTCCAACAGAACAATTACAATAACCGCCAATTTCAATCTCATCAACAACAACCACCTCCACAGGCAAATTCTAAATCCTAAGAAGATTCTAATTGGGAAATAATGAAGAGTTTTGTGCAGGAAACCAGAGCATCAATCAAGAATTTGGAGATTCAGATGGGTCAAATAGCCACGAGAGTTAAAGAAATTGATCAAAGGACCACTAATAGCCTTTCTGGTAACTCAATTCTAAATCCAAGAGAGGAATGCAAGGCTATCACCTTGATAAATGGACAAGTGGCAAGTATGGAAGCACAAGTTGATGAGGAGCCAGTTGAAAAAGATTGCAAGATTATCCAACTGAGAAGTGGTAAAGTAGCTGGCTCTGAGACCAAGGTCAATGAAGAGTTAGTTGAAAAACAAGCTCCAGAGGAGAAGAAGGGAGAAGAAGAGCACGCCCCTCCAAAGCGTGTGGACAACCCATTCCCAGACTCTCTTGACACTCATCCTACATTGCCAAAGGCTCCTGAGTACAAGCCTAAGATGCCATATCCTCAAAGACTTCAAAAGGAGACCAAGGACAAGTAGTTTTCAAAGTTTTTGGAAGTCTTAAGAAAGTTGCAAATCAATATTCCTTTTGCTGAGGTTTTGGAGCAAATGCCTATCTATGTCAAGTTCATGAAGGAGCTGTTGTCAAAGAAGAAGCATTTAAAGGGAGATGAGATAGTAGTCCTAACTAAGGAATGTAGTGCCGTAATTTAGAATAACTTACCAAGGAAGATGCCAGATTCAGGGAGCTTTCAAATTCCATGCACCATTGGGAGCTCAACCTTTGAGAAAGCCCTATGTGATCTGGGGCAAACATAAATCTAATGCCCTTATCTGTGATGAAGAAGCTACAAATCTAAGAGGCAGAACCCACAAAGATAACATTACAGATGGCAGACAAATCTATGAAGCCTGCCTACAGATTAGTGGAGAATATCTTGGTCAAAGTGGGTAAATTTTTCCTCTTAGTAGATTTTGTGATTCTTGACACAGGGGAGGATGAGAATGCCTTAATAATTTTAGGAAGACCATTCCTAGCCACTGGAAGAGCTTTGATTGATGTAGAAGTGGGCGAATTAGTGCTTAGAGTGCATGATGAGCAACTAGTCTTCCATGTTTTCAAGGATGTACATTCAGTAGGTGAAGAAGAGAGGTGCATGCAGACTGAGCTTATTGATCCAACCCTTCAAAAACCCCCTAATGATACACAGCAGAATCTGCAGCTCAAACCTCTCTTGGTAACAATCAATAAAATTCTTCCTGACATCAAACCTAAGTTTGGTGTTGGGAAAGCATCATCTACCAAGGAGGAGGTTCCCAAAAAGAAGAAAGTACCCAGAGGATGGAGAAACAAAAAGATCCTCACTGAAGGTTTCTCCCCAAGAATGAAGGTAGTGTTTACCAGCAATCCAGCATGGATTTATACAGTAAACAGAATCCTCTATGTGGAGCATATTGAGCTACTTTATGGATACACAGGAAAGAAGTTCAAAGTACGGGGTGAAGAGCTAAGCCCCTATGATCCTCCTCCTTAGAGCAGCTAACCGTCAAGCTAGTGACGGTAAAGAAACGCTTGTTGAAAGGCAACCCGATGATTTCATATCCTTATTTATTTTTGTAGTAGTAGTTTTCTTAGTTATTTGATTTTTATTGAGTTTTATCTGATCATGCAGCTATTTTAGAACAAGAACTGAACATTTCAGAAAAAAATTTTCCCCGCGCGCGCCTAATGCGCGTTCGCGTCCATAGTGAATGCGAATTGAGGAGATTGAACAGAAAGTTACGCTGGAGTTGTGTAAGAACTATGCCTCGCGCACCAGCTCACCCACACGTACGCGCACCAGACGCGTACGTGTCCCACTGGTTCTCGGCAATCCACGCGGGAGCGCGCCTTGAAAAATCGACGTAAATGGGTGCATGGCCAAAAGTTGTGCTGGCCTCACGCTAGATTCGTGCTAGAAGCACAGATTGACCCACGCGTACGCGTCCCTGACGCGTATGCATCCTTTTCCTCAGTTGGCAATCCACGCGCAGGCGCACTGGATGCATCTATGTCCCTTTCCTTTTTCGCAAATCGGCGCGCACGCAGGTAGTGTGTGTTCGCGTCGCCTCTACCGCACACCTTCACTATTCTTCTTTGCTTGAGGACAAGCAAACCTTTAAGTTTGGTGTTGACGCTTCGCTTATGGCTTTTCTGTTTAACACCAAAGGAAGATGAATGTTCTTCATGGAAGAATGAGATGGCCACCAGCATAACTGAGGTGGTTGAGTTTCTTTCATTCTATTTCTCTTCTGTTCTTATTGTGTTGTCTTCTATTCTCTGTTGCTTTGATTTCCTGCATGATCTTTAGTACTATATATATAAAAAAATATATTGTCTCATGTGTTGCTCACTAAGCTTGAATTCAAAAGAAAAAGAAGTGATGCATTGCATGAGAGATTGAGTTTAATTTTTAGAGTAGTCTTATTTACTTAAATGTGGTGGTATTATTTGTGATTTTGAATGCATGACATGAACAGTGCGTATTTGAATTTGAATCAAAGAATGTTAATGTATAAGGAACAGGAATTTAGAGAATTATTATGACTTTTCTGAAATAAACAAAAATTTAATCCTTGAAGCAAAAGAAACAGCAAAAGAAAAAGAAACTATAAAAGCAAGGTCCAAGGCTCTGAGCATCAATGACTAGGGAGGTTAGACATGATTAAAAGCTCAAAGAGTTATTTCCCTAGTCATATGCTTGTGGCGTGATTGTGTCAAGTAATCCTTGAGACAGAACACTTAGAGTCGAGACCAAGTGCATTCAATAGTGTATGCCAAAGGCTCTGAGCACCACTGTTTGGGAGTAACTGAAGAAAAATCAGAACTTCAAGAGAGTTCCCCAGTTAAGTGCTTGTGGTGTTTTTGTGTCAAGTAACCTTGAGACAAAACATTTAAAGTCACGGCTAGGCTCAAGGTGCAAAGCACCAAAGAAAAATAAATTAAAGAAAATTATGCTGTGTTCAAGGATTAAAATGGAGTATAAAGATCAGATAATTCATAATATGATCCAGATTCTAATTCTGAATGACACTGACGTTCCTCTGATTCAAAGGAGAGTGAGATGCCAAAGCTGTTCAAAATTACAATGATAAACCCCATTTTAAGAATAGACTTGAGCTTAATCGAACTCTCATTCTCATACAAATTCACATCCTAAGCCTATATTAGTTTGGTTGCTTGAGGACAAGCAACAATTCAAGTTTGGTGTTGTGATGCGTGAGCATTTTTCCTATCTTTTCCTAGTGAATTTGCATTTAACTTGATAAGTTTAAGTAAGAATTAATTATATTTTAGCCACTATGGATGCTACTTTGAGTCGTGTGTAATTCTATTTATTTTAGGTAGCATTTGGTTGGATTTGATGGAAAGGAAGCATGCAAAAATGGAAGGAATTGCAAAGTTGTCCAGCCTGACCTCTTCGCATTCAATCAATCATAACTTGAGCTACAGAAGTCCAAATGAGAGGGTTTCAGTTGCGTTGGAAAGCTAACATCTGGTGCTTCACAACAATATACAATTTTCCATAGTTGACCTGGCGTTAAAGGGCGCGCACGCGCACACGCACATTGGCAAAAAGTCTATCGGCGCGCACCTGGCGCGTATGCGTGACATGCGCAACATACTGCAAACTCAAAATTTGCCCCCAGCGATTTCTGGCTACTTTTGACCTAGTTTTCAGCCCAGAAAGCACAGATCAGAGGCTGCAAAGTGAAGGAATCAAGTGGTCCTCGTTCATCAATTGAAGACTTGTTGATTGCCATAATTAATTCTGATTTAAATTTAAATATTATTTTTTAAGATAGGAAAAGATATTTTTTAGTTTTAAAAATTAGGATTTAAATTTATTAGGATTAGATATAAAAGACAACATTAATTAGTTAACTATTCATTCCATCTCAAACAATTTACCTGAATCCTTATTTTTCTTCTCTGAGTCATGAGCAACTAACCCTCCATTGTTAAGGTTAGGAGCTCTGTCTATTTGTATGGATTAATCCTATTGATTTTGTCTTTTAATTCATGTTTTGATTTATAATTCAAGAATTGTTTTTGCTCTTTATTTTATGAATTTGGGTGGAATGGAAGTATGACCCATGTTCTAATTGTGTTCTTGTATAACTTGGAAAAGCTCTTTACTTGAATAACAGCTTGAAAACAATTTCTCCTAAATTTTAATTATCTAGACTTAACGAGATACGTGACATATAATCATCTTATTTTTGGGTAATAAGAATTTTTGTAGCATATAAACTGGAATTTGATTTTCACCCTCTAATTGGAATTAATTGACCAAGGAATTGGCAGTTGATGAATTTTAGAAGAGACTAAGAAGGTCTAAAGAATTAGGGTCTAGTCATATATAGTTTGCTATGAATTAAATCTTGCATGATTAAAATAAATTAATAAGAAAAGTCAATCCAGAAAATAGATATCTCTGAACCCTTAGCTTTTTCCCCATACGTATTTCACAACTTAATTACTGTTTGCTTTCTGAAATTCTTAATTACTATTCAATGCACTTTGAATATCAAAATACCATTTTCTGCTTGCCTAACTAAGTAATTCATTTAACCATTGTTGGTTAGTCCATCAATTCTCGTGGGATCGACCCTCACTCACCTGAGGTATTACTTGGTACGACCCGGTGCACTTGCCGATTAGTTTGTGGGTTATAAATCCCGCACCAGTAGGCCATCTTGTCTGAATTATTTTCTTATGGTGCAGGGTTAGCTTAGCTTAGCTACTTCTCTATGCAAAAATATGCATTGCCATATAAAATGTTAACAATAATGTATGTGTTTTTTGCACAATTTAAACTGAATTTTCCTTGCATCGTCTAGGGAAATAAAGTTAGAGAAAGAAAGAATTCAGGCCTAGAAAAATCTGGCAATCTTTTTCTCCCTCCAATCCATACTTGGATTTAACGTGTCTCTGTTAATGTGAAATGAAGGTTTCCATTTGTGAGTAGGAGTAGGTGGTAACAAACTTCTGCTAGTAAGCTTTACATATAAACCTGGAGTTACAAAAATCCTACTGTCTTTTTAACTTCTAACTCCATATTAGTTTTACTCCGAAAATCCATTTCATTTTCATATCTTATTGTCTTCAATGCAGGAAAATTTACAACCACTTTGATACTTCTTCATTATTAGTATAGTTTTTCCCCTCCTATATGATTATTGTATGCATTCTTCAGTATCTGAGTTTCTAGTTCTGCAAGTAAAAGAAGAGGCACAACAACTTGCTCGAATTTTTGAAATAGTTGAGGCTTTCAAGGTGAAGCAAAAAGGTGGTAAAGGAAAACTAATTTTTATAAGGTGAGGCTTGTTCTGTGCAATTTTGAGCTATTGATTTATGCTCTATATGGATTATGCTTCTAAATTTTCTTGTTATTCAGTGTTACAACTCAAGATCTTGTTGACATTATCAAGGGCACATCTTCAAAGGTACTATTTGTCTGATGTACACAAGTCTTTCTCTTTGAGAATTGGGAGTACTAACTAGTCTTAGGTAATATATTATTCTACTTTAAATGTGAATGACTATTCTTTTCTTCTTCCGTTGAAGCACTAAAATATTAAGGAACAAGTGTGTTTATGAATAATTGTCATGTAATCTTTTGTGATTTTCATAGGGAGGTGGACAAGAGAATTGTCGAACTTCCAGAGATACATGAAACCAGAGAATATATCGCAGAGTTAAAGCTGCATTCGAAAGTTACAACGAGAATAAGGTTGAATGTCTTTGCTAACTAAAGAACGAGTATGAAGTTCTATATGCTAATAATGCACATTTGGAGCTACCGGCTTGCATTGGTTCAAGGTGAATAACTATTGTATGAATCTTCAAACATCAAGCTTTATGTGATTTTGTCCCAAAATTCTAATAGAGGAAGGATTCTTAATGTACCAGTTCAATGGTTTACGTTCATATTTCCTCTTTGAATGTGTATTCAAGTTTTAGGACCTTTGTTTGGAATGTACTATTTTGATGAAATTTATGTAATTATTATAGAGTAGTCTCTTTTTAAGGTTATGAAATCTAGAATTTGTAAAAATTATATTTTAGTTTAAAATTGTCAATTTTTTTATTCAAAACCGTTGCATTTTTTTAAAAAAAGCCACCCAAATCTACTAACCAAAATACACTACAAGAAACACCGTTAAAATCGACGGCCAAATCGACGGTTGGGCCGTCGATAATATTAAAAATCGACGGCAAAATCAACGGTGGATGTGGTCGCTATTAAGCTTGTCGATTTTTTAAAATTCTAATAAAATCGACGGCTTACCAGGCCGTCGATAATAATACATTAAAATCGACAATCTTTTCGTCTATAATATGAGTTTGAGAATTTTACCTGTTTAATAAAATCGACAGTTTTGCCGTCGATATTATTATACAAAATCGACATCGTTTTCGTCGATATCTGATTGAATAAAATCGACAAAAGAGCCGTCGATATTATTATACAAAATCGACACCATTTCCGTCGATATTTGATTCAATAAAATCGACAAAAGAGCCGTCGATTTAATTATTAAAATACCGACAAATTCGTTGTCTATTTTTTGTTTTGTTTTGTCTATTTTAAATTTAAAAAGCGACAGCTTTACCGTTGATTTTAATAGCCACATTTTTTAATTATTTTTTCTATTTGAAAAATAGTAAACAATTAATGCAAATAAAATTTTAAATATCAAAATAAAATTTATACAAAATATAACAAGACAAATAAACTTTTAAATATAATTTATACTAAATATTAGATAATGAGTTTACAAATTTATCAAAATAATAAATAATCCTATAATATAAAGACTCAAGATAAGATAAATAACTAAACTCGGACTTATATTCGTTTAAATTACAATCCATTAATAATACAAAATATTCAAAGCAAAATAAACAAGGATTTGTCAGAGTCAGACATGAATTCATTCAAAATAGGGAAGGCAGCAACCTTGTCACCTTGATCGTCATCATCCTTAGATAACCATTTAGAACTTGCTTCACTATCATCTGTTGCTTTCTCAAATGATACATTTGCTTTGCTTTCTTGTTGTGATCTTGCGCGCAATGCATCCGAGTCACCCTCTAGCTTCATGGCATTCTTTAGTGTTGCACTATAATATTCTGTTTCTTGTGAGGTCAAATTTGATGCATCAGTTGAGATACTAGTATAATCTACCATTTCAAAGGCGCGAAGTCCTGCAAAGTCCATAGTTAAATGGCCTAACATGTCATGAAAACACTAAACTCCTAATGATTTTCTGAATGTGAATTAATTCAAATCATACCATGTGAATAAGTTGCAGCATCTTTGATGTTCACTTCACTTTACCCTTGATGAGAAAATGTTTCACTTATTGGTGTCATGGCATCTTTAGCAGTCTTCAATGTTAAGTCTAATGCTCCAGCAATTATTGTAGCTTCATGAAGTGACAACTCTTCCCCTTTACCTGCCTAATAATGAATGAAAATAAACCTTAGCATGTGACTGTAAAAGTATGATAAAGTTTCTCAATAAAAAAAAAAAAAGCTAACCTCATTGGAATGTAATTGAACCAAAGCCTTGAGCTCTTCTCTTTCTAGAAGTGCACTATGTCCCTTGCCAAAAAGCCAATCCAACACCTAAAGAACAGGGCTAAATTTATCTAAAATGTCATGTTTTCAAAATATAGGAGTATCGAATCAAGTGTCATATATTAAGTGACACATTATCTTCGAAATGTTGCTAATATCGGTTGCTAATGAAATTCTAATTTTTTTTTATATACTAATTTTAATGCCATGTAATTTAGTATTATTTACTAATAGAAGAAAAATGATATACAATGATTTATTGAGTCAACTATGGTAACTTAATATTTAAGCAATAAAAGGACTATACCTTACTAATTGGATATGCAATGAGGAAGAAAATCAACAGAAGTACTTTCACAAAGGGAGTCATGGTTGCCGCAACACTCAAACCATATCTAGAGCACAATACTTGAGGGATAATCTAAGATCAAATTTGTAACATGGGAAATTAACAAAGTACAAATTTCTCCATAAAAAGAGATACCTACTTGTATAATACAAATTTTGTTTAGATTAATCATACCAAAATTGACATGGAGGAACATGCCTTGTTCACATAAATGATAAAATCAAATGTTGTATAAAGTAGCTGAAAAGTTTAGAAATGATCTATGTGAACATACCTCCAATGCCAATGATTTAGCTATGAGGAGGGCGCTTAAAAGTAAATGCTCATTCTTAATAATTGGCATAATCTTTGCTGCAAATAATATAAAAAATAGGATTATAGCCTCTACTATTTTTTTTCTTTTATTATTAATATTTGGTTAGATATTTTCACAAACTTTTGATTATTAGCGAGCAACTAACATTGTATATGTGTATATAAAAAAGTAGAGACTTGGATAAAGTAAATGTCTCTCAAAACAAAAATGGTGTATTAATTTTAAAGAGTACAAAAAAAATAGTGTCATGCATACCACATTGTACAGAATTCATGTAAATGTGGAGGTTGAGTAGGATGGAAAAACATGAAATAAGGATCAAATGCTGAAATTTTGCTTAATCCCATTGGCCTGTAATTCTTTAGCTGCAATGTGTATATGAACATAAATATATGGTTCCACTATAAGAAAATAGAGTTATTTTGACATTTTATTTTTTAACACCATAATTAAATGTCAAAATTAATATATATTTTTGACAAATATCACAAATGTCAAATTTTCTATATTTTCTTGACAAAAAATTTTACCGTAGAAAATTACTCCTCAATTTTGACACTCATTTGTTTTCAATCTACTCTACTATTTTTTTCTTCTTTGGGCTCTGTTAATTTTGACATCACACTGCTCTCAGTTTAGGATTATACTACTCATTCTTTATCTTCAAAATCTCAATTTATTCTTTAGTTTCAAGATCACATCTCATTCTTTGTTAAAATTTTTTGTTGAGAATATTTTATAGTCAATAAGTGTCAAAATAAATAGTATTTTTGACAATTAATAAGTATCACAGAAAATATGTTCTCAAAATTTTCTAACAAATTATTTTTGACAGCCAATATTTATCAAAATAAGATTTAAATTTTTTTCACAATCGCTTATATGTTAAAAATACTATTTTTGACAAAACTTTTATTAACATATTTTCATAGTTAAAATAGTGTCAAAATTTGTTTTTTTGACAAATTTTAATTTTCTTTTACACATTATAACCCTCAAAAATAATCTATATTATTGTAGTGTTCAGAATCATTGAGGAAATAGATGTTACATAAACACCACAACTCCGCAAAATGACAAGAATAACCAATATCCAAAAAAGTAAGCAACTATAGTATGAATTTCTACCAGACACAAAAGTGGTGGGACTTTAGAATGTTTTTAGAGTAACTTTAGAAAGTGATCTGAGCTGCACAGAAAAATAATATAACTTTACATTTTTCTCAAGAAACATAACAATCCATATGTTAACCACTGAGAAAAAAAAGAAGAAACCATCAAGCCACCAACTCAATCCATATGCTAACACATGATTTCACATCCCTAACAAAGGAACTGCCAAGGCACCGACTCAATCAAAAGAAGAGAAGAATACCAAAAACACAAACATTAATTCTGATAAAATAAAAAAGGAAAAAACATTGTCTATATAATCAAAGATGGTAAATCCAGAGCATAAATTCGCCAAAACAAATGTCAAATCAAATAGGAATCCTACGAAACCACAGTGACCAGCAAAAAAAATAAAAATTCAATAGGTAAATCAAATCTCCAAATCAAGAAGAATTGATTATGCTAACTAGGTTTCAGTAATATTGATGCGATTGTTATTCACAAAAGCAAATTCGGAATTTCATGATGAAAATAGTAGATACAAAAACTGAAAAAATAAATATAATAATCAGAGAGAGACAGAGAGGAACTTACAAGGAGTTGCAACGGCGACGGCGACGGCGACGGCAACAGGCTCATAGCTATGGCGACCGGCAAAGATGTTGCAACAATGAATCTGTGGAAGAAGAACTTACATGCAGATATACAAATCACAATGTGATAGAGTGATAGAGAGAGAGAGAGAGAAAGCGCGAGAGAGAGGAACTTACATGAAGAGGATGGCGCGGCAGCAGGCTCGGCGGGGGAGAAGAAGAAGAAGAAGAAGAAGAGGAGAAGCTTTGCTCTCCGGCGGCTCTCTGCCTCTCTCCGTGACGGTGACTCCATCTCTGGCCTCTATTCTCGGGTGTTGGAGAAGAAGAAGCAGCCTCACTGAGATTTTGAGGTTAATTTTTAGGGTTAAGTACTTAAGTAGCGTAAGTTCTGAATCTATGAAGGTTTGGGATTAATTTTGGAGAAATTGATTGAAACTGTGGACGCGGGAAGTAAACGCGGGTGTGATTTTTTGTTGAATAAAAATCGACAGTGGTTTTGTCGATTTTAACTAAAATAAAAATTAACATACCAACCGTCTATTTTATATAATAAATTTATACCGTTCATTCAGTTTCAGAAAGAAATCTCAATCGTCTAAATTTATCGACAGTAAAAGTTGTCGATATTATAATTATTAAAATAGACAGCGAATCCGTCGATTTTAAAGAAAAAAATTTTCACCCACCGTTTCGTTGATAATGTGACGATAAAATTAAAGTGTTAAAATGTTACTAAAATAATAGACGACATGGTCGTCGATTTTAATATTTTATTTTTAATAATTTCTTTTTCATTTTATCGACGGCAAGCCGTCGAAAATTATCGACGGAAAATCTAGCCGTCGATTTTTTGTGTCGATAATTAGACAATTTCTTGTAGTGATAGTGGTAGTTCTGCAACTGCCGCAAAATTAATTATCTGATTTGCTGTTGTTGTGCTAGCGATTTCCCAGAAGCACCGCAAAATCAAATCTCCATCCTCTAAATAGACAACGCTTGTGAAACTGTTGGAATTTTGTTTCGCGGTAGTTTTTGACCGTTGCAATTTCCCAAAAAAAACCGCCGCTATTCAGCATATCTCTTGTAGTGCTTGACAAGTGTTACAAAAGAGTGATGGTTTTATACTTCAAAAATGGTCACAAATAATTTAGCAACATTGCTTATCACCGGTGGTCCAAAATTGTCACTATCTCAACTGAGACATTCAAATCCATGATGCTTTTTTTAACCGTCACAAAAATATTTAGTAACAGTTAAAACCATCACCAAACATTAAAGAAAATGTCGTAAAAATGTTGTTTTCTTGTAGTGTTTTATTTTTACTGACTGCATGAAGCCATTGTAATATTTATCGAAAATTATCAACAAAGTTTTTACTCATGCACTTTTTCCGACAATGAGGTCGCCGATAAAACTCATTATTTATGCTTTGATCATCGGTAAAATTTAACTTTCTTGTAGTGAAAGATTTATTTGAGGGTATTGTTTGTTTTTTGAGAATTTATTCGAATTTGATAACCATATATACGAGCGTGAAATTTATGTTTATAAAATAAAGGTTTGAAAGAGTGAGTGAATTCAGTTTTTACTGGTGTAATTATCGGTAGAATTATCAGTAAAATTCAACTTTTTTATAGTGAAGCTTTATTTAAATGTGATGTTTGCTCTTGAGAATTTATCTATCTGATAACTCTACAAGTGTGAAGTTTGGGTTTGTAAAAGGTCTGAAAGAATGAGTGAATTCAAATTGTGAAAACCTACTATTTACATGTGAGATTTTTTTTAGTTGGTGAGGAATGTTTTTGTAATAGAAAAAGACCAAGGAAAACACTGTTAAAAAAAAAAAAAAGTCGTTTGAGACATTATTGTAGGTTCAGCGACTAGTTTGAATTTTCTCTTGACAATTTAATTTTTAGTGAGTTTGGAGAAACTTTTAAAAAATTATTTCATTTATGAGTTTGAAAAAATACTTGAAAAATTATTACTCATTTGTTCTAAGCATTTTGTTCTTTTAGCTTTTGCCATTATTGGTGTTTTAAGTTCATGAAAATAGTGAAAAGAAGTTCACCATTGATTGTGGTAAAGAACAAATGTAGATTCTGTATGTTGCATTTAAGGATTAAACCATGATATGTACTGGTGTCTTCTTGTTTAACTCTCAACCATTCATACAAATTAAAATTATTTCATAAAAGCTATTTGGAATTGACTATATCTTCTAATAATAAATTGCTTATGTGTGTAGAAAGTAAATTTTCTGACCTTGATTCAACCCATATTTCTCCAGACTAATTAGAAATATCAAGAGTCTTGAGCTTTTTTATTTATTGATCGGCTAAATAAGGAGGTTTCAAGTACGAGCATGTAAATATTTGAGTTACTTGACCATAATTATTAGGTTTCACATAATAGAAATTTCATAACTCCAAACACTGCAAATAGTACATGCCATATATCATATCACTTCATGACATACTTGGCAATGCCAGGAAGATGAACATTTAAGAAGTAGTCTTCCCAATCAATAATTTTTGGGTCAAAGTTGAATAAGTCCATCTCCACCTCACCCTCTCTTGCCGCTGATAGCAACTTCATTGTATTCATGTTATCAAATCTGTATGATAAGTATTAAAAAAAATTAAATAAAGCGTGAGTTAGTACTAGTCAATAAATTATTACACACAGTCATCCGATCAATGAAATTAAAGATTCAACAGATTGAAGCTGAACCAAGTATAAGAATATAATATATATATTTTTTAAGATAAAATTATTTTATTATTTTAAATCAGTTAACTACTAAAAAATCATATCAATTCTACCGGTTTACTAGTTTTTGACCAAATTTTAAATTTTTTATCCGTTTATTGGCAATCAGATATTATTTTAAACTAGACTAATTTGATTGTCAATTTCTTATCTTGTTAATTTAATTAAACTAGTCAATCTGATATAGTTCTTAAAAACAATAATTATTCACTTAAAAAATAGCATTTTATATTATCATTAAAAATAACTATTTTAGTGAATAATATATATAGGTTATAAATTATATATACATGTATTTAAAAATACTTTTTTATTGTCCATCACTAATTAACAAAAAAATTAAAGTTATTTCCACTGATATTTAGTAATTACTAGCTATAAAAGATAAATAAATGTGAATAAAAGGACTATTAATAATTTTTTAGAATTATTTAAAATAATTTGCTTTCTTCACAACTACTAACATTTAAGAATACCTTTGTTACATATTTTTTTACAATTAGTAACGCAAAAAATATTATAACAAAATAATTATGTTTATAATCATCATAAAAGAAATACTCATTATGAGTGGCTTACACTGCATCCAGAAACACATAAGGCTTGTAAAGTTCAGCCAATCTCATGACAAGATGAATCTTCTTGTTTAAGTCATCACATAGTCCTCGAAAATACTGGCATAACACTGCATTCACTAGTTCTAGTACCTGCTTATTGCTAAATGTGTAAGCAGTTTGTTGCCCTAAAATTTTTTTGCTTAATTAATGAGCAAAATGAACGTGATTATTGTTTAGAAATTAAAAAAAAAAAAGATAGTGTTTATTTTATTTCTGATATTTGAAATTAGATCGTGAAAAATAATTTAAAAAAAATAATATTTAATTATGTTAAAAATAATAAAAGGAGATAAACTAACCTTTTATTATTTTAGACTAATATAACTTTTATATATAGGTCTATTTTTTCAAGTACATATAGTTTCTAATTTAAAATTATAGATATATCAATCCACAAAATATTTATCCTAATATATATTTGTCCCTCTACGTACTAAAATTTTCTATTAGAAAATATATAGTTTAATTATTCTGTTAGCCTTTATAGTTTTGCAAAATTTTCAATTAGGTTTTTATACTTTTTTTTCTTTTAATTTGGTCATTGTACCAACTTCTTTTTTTAATTAGGTCTCTCTTAACAGTAGTTGGTTTAATTGTATAGGGACCTAAGTAAAAAAAATGGTACAGAGACCCAAATAAAAAAAAAGAGTTTAAGGATCCAATTAAAAAAAAATTAGTGCAAGAATTCAATTAAAAAAAAATAAGTACAAGAACCTAACTAAAAATTTGACAAAACTATATGAACCAATACGATAATTAAACCAAAATATATACTAGAACATAGTAGGAATGTGAAATAGAAATTGGTAGGAATTGAATAGCAGGATCGGAGTAACTAACCTTTAAGGGAAGCTGGTAGCGAAGAAACATAAATCTACGGAAGCTAACCATGCTATCCAACATGATTCCTTTGCAAACATTGACGGGCTTTCCATGCAAGTCTATCCATGGTTTTGCCTTAAAATATCTGTAACCATAGTCTGGGAGACTACGGTATTTGATTGGATTGCTAATAGAGGAACCCACATGATATATGATATGCTTTGGTTGGTTTGCATGAGCCACCAACACCACTATCATTGCATTAACCACCAAATCGGCTGGTATCTGAAATTCAAACACAGCATTAATTATTTTTTCATTTAAAAATATTAAAAGAATACTATTCTGATATGTTTTATAGATTTTGTTGGTCTCCATATTTATTTGTAGCAAAATATTTGATAACTAATTTTTTCAGCTAATATTAGCTAATTTTTAAAATTATTTTGTTTATCTTAAATTTTAGATTCTAAATCATAAATAATTATTAAGAATGTATCTTTTAGGGACTCACCATGTCTATAACTCCCTCAGGGCTTGCAAGGAAGAACCTCAATTTTCCTTTACCATAAGCAACGCTTACTCCGTCTATAGTTCTGTTCTCAAGTTGAGAAAAATTAAATTAAGGTTAATATATTTCTATATAGTTGCTTATAAATACGACATTTTTTGGAACCGGAGTTAAAAAACATGTAAAAGATAGTGCATAATAGAATTCATTGATAGACGATGATTTACCTTGCACCTTCAATCCAGCCAGGGAAGGGTTCTTTATAAGTACTTGTAATCATTGTAGGACGTATAATGGAAAGAGGCATGTTTCCTTTCATATGCCATAAGAGCATTTCTCCCATTGCTTTTGTAAACACATATGTGTTTGGCCATCCATATTTATTTGCTCTGCTAATACAAAGAATTATACTTAATTGAAATGAGCAATGCTAGGGGACCAGCAATTTTTGTGATTGTTAACCATCAATTAGCCATCAATGATGATTTGATGGTGTGAGATTGGTATGAGATTTCATCCAATGGCTCACCTTCCCCTGCTGGTTACATGCTGGCCAAAATTCAATAAAACTGCTGGCCCCTAAACTTTTCCAATTGAAATTTCATAATTCTTAAAGCATAATCTGCCACAAAGGGGAGATAGGGGAAATAACATTTTTTTAATATCAACTACTATTTTTCGTAGAAACATGACAATGCATATATTTTTATTTAACAATTTAAATTTTGAAATAAATAATTTTATAATAAAATATCAATATTTGTATGATCAAAAGTTTAGAATTTGATACCTGTTATTTGTATTTTTATATACAATTGATGCTTTAAATCTAAAAAAATTACGTGAAAAAAATTAAATACATAATTATTTATATACTTTATTTAAATAATTTTATGATAATATTATAGATTTAAACACTGTATCATTTAAATATTCAGGTAAATAAATTGAAAATAAAATTTCTCTCATCTTCTACGGGAAAAAAAATATTTATGTACCACATTGATTTTCAATCACAAAATTAATAATATTATATATATATTAGAATAAAGTATTGTTTTAGTCCTCTAATATTAGGGTGAATCTTATTTTGATCTTCTAATGTTTTAATCGTCTTATTTTTATCCCAAAACGTTTAAAATGGCATTAATGTTATGCTATCATTAAATCCATTACTAACATTTAACGAAATTGATATATTATTAATAATGTTTATGAATCTCTCTCTCATCTTTATCCTCTCAACAAATTCATACCTCATTCTCATATTCTCTTCTTTGTTTTTTCTCAAACTCCTCTTGGAGAATTAATAATGTAAAAAAGAGTAGGAGAATGGAATTTAGGTTTGTTGAGAGGGTGAAAGTGAAAAAAGAAGGTCGAACAAACGTAACTTTAACAAAAGTATTATTCATAGTACATCAATTTCATTAAGTATTAGTGAAGAATTCGACGACAGAGTAACATTAATGCCATTTTAAACGTTTTGAAATAAAACAAAACGATTAAACATTAGAAACTAAAATATGATTCACCTCAAATGTTGAAGACCAAAACAGTACTTTATCCTATAGTTTATGATAATTTTTATATATATTTTTTGTATGGTTAATATCAATATAAAAAAAAACATTTACACCATGGAATATTTAAGAATTCCTCCAAAATTGCAATACAATATATTTTATTTTGACAATACATATCATAAATAATTAAGGCCTTGATTATATACTCATCAATGAATAGATATAAGGAATAATATAAGTAGCTAGGGTGTACTCAGAATACAAACCGCTTAATGCCTAGATCTTTCATGGCAACTTTAATTTCTTCTTTTGTGGCTTCTTTTTCTTGAAGCTGATTCAAGCTGTCTTCTATCACTTTCCTTTCCATGTCAATATCTAATCCCAGTACTCCATTCAGTGACACACCCAAGTTGTGTGGATTCTCTACTATGAGTCCTCCTCTCTCCCCACATACATAAGCTGCAAGGCATGCATATCACAAATATATTTGACTCAGAATATGCCTTGCTTAATTTTAAATTGCTCATGAGATCGTGTTTACTTGCAATCCTAATTGGAATCATTCCAATCTTTATGCAATTATAATATTACAGCAATGACGACTGCAGTTGCAAACAAAACACTACTACGTCCACTCTCTATTTTTTCAGGGTTCTGAAAACCAAACTGGTATGAACCGATAGAGTTTGGGATTTAAAGTCTTAAAAATTCAATCAAAATTTAATTGGAATTGAACTATATATAATAAAATAATATAATTATATATAATGTATATTTTTTAGAAAAAGTAAATTTTTTAGGTTTTATTCTTTTAAATTAATTAACGACTAAAAATTTATACCGATTCGACTAATTGAACTGACATATTCTATTTAATTCTCAAAATAATATTTTTTTTTTATTAATTGAGTTGAATTATATATCACACAAACATATCTAGTAACACACACAATAATATTAAATATAAAATAAGTTAAGCTAATAAGTATTTTATATTCAAACTAATAAATTATAAATTAAAATATTGGAATCATAAGTATTTTATATTCAAACTAATAAATTATAAATTTAAATTATATGCTATAAAAGATATTTTTTAAAATAATATGTATTAAATCGTTTTTTTCTCTCTCTTCTTCTCACATATTTACGCACAAAAGAAGATAAATGCTTATTATTATAGTGGTTCGTTACACTGATTATATAATTTTGGTAATTCTTAAAAGGTATTGCTAAAGTTTAAATCATATTTTTTTTATTTTTATAATATTTTTTTAGTTTTTTAAAATATTATTTTAATTTTAATAATATTTTTTAAATATGATCAAAACTATATAGTTTTTGTAACCACCACACACACACATATCAACTCATTTTTAACAATAATCAGATAATATCCTTTTTCAAAATTTTGTATTTTATCTACGTAACAATTATATATATATACCAACTGTTGTTTAACAATAATCAGATAATATCCTTTTTCAAAATTTTGTATTTTATCTACATAACAATTCAAACTATATCAATTTCTTTATTTTTTTTTGTTTTTTAATTGCAGACTAAAAAAAAATATAGTGTTGTATTTTTTTACATTTAAATGCTAACCTGTTGATAAATGGACAAGCACCTTCAATTTAATACATCTTTTGGCGAAATCTAAGATATGTTTAACTCCTAATGTATTTGTGCCCAATGCGACATCGTATCTGCATTTGTCATATGATAACAGAAGAAATTAAGTAAAAAAAAAAAAGAAGAAAAGATTAAATAACTATGAGAACACACATCACAAACGAAGATATATATACACATACATATTACCTTTCATCAAATTTAGTTGCTCCGGCTACATTAATTATAACATCAAGTTGATTGTAAATCTCTTCCTTGGAAATGAAGTTCTTCAAATTCAGGTTCTCTTGTGAAATGTCTCCAGGAATTGCAGCTAATTTTTCGGAGAGAAAGGAATTGAATTTTGGTCCTAGATTTTTCTTGAGCAATCTGAACAAGTCCTTACCTATGATCTGCATATCAAAATATCATTACTTTATGTTTCATATTTAAGAATGAATCTAATTTATGCTCATCTTGATAGATACATGGGCACTAGGTGCCAAGAGATATATGGCCGTTAGGCGCCAAGTTTGGTGGATCTAGGCACTAGCTACCGGTTTGAGCGCTAGGCGTCGGTTTAGTTAGTTCGGATACTAGGAGTTACTCTAAAAAATTTTCCAGTCTATTTAGTTAACTAGAAACTTGTCTATTCTATTCAGTTAGTTACGGGTCAGTTAGAGCTTTTCTATAGTTCTAGAAAATAGTTAGGGTTTAGCTATAAGTAGTAGATTCTTCTTATCATTACATTATAATTGTATTCTTCACTTTACACCATTCTGTTATTCTCAAAATAGATTCTCTCAACTACTTTCTTTCTCTTTCTACTCTTCTTGAGTTTAATAGTTTTTGACTCTCTTTTTAATATACACTTAAGTATTGATACCTTGATAGTACCAGAGCTTATAGTGTCACAGCTTCTATAAATTTCTGCAGCAAGTTCAATCAAACCAGAATTGAAGTCAGATCGAGAGTAATGGCATAGAATTTTGTAGCAACTCCAATATCCATAAAACTAGATGAAAATAATTATTTACCATGGAAAGATCAAGCAGAATCAACAATCGAAGAGAATGATATATTGAATCACTTGTTAGCGCAAGAAATTCTACAAATTTTTCTTGACAATGGAACAGTCAATTCTGATTTTCAAAAATGAAAAAGGCAAGATACACTACTCAAGTCATGGATGTTAACTTTGATATTAAATCCTTTCATAACAATGATAGTTGGATGTATATTCACACATTAGATGTAGAGAAGATTAGAAGATCATTTGTCTTCACAAACAAAATCAAAAGTGATGCAATTGAAAAACAGATTAAGTACTATTTAAATTGGTGGAATAATAACTGAGTATGTTTTGTTTATAAAAAAGTACAATAGATATGTTGGCTTCAGTAGGTGAATTAATGAAAGAAAGTGATTATATATGTAAATATAATTCTACATGGTTTAACTGAAGAGTATGGTTCAGTGGTGACCTCAGTATTAGCCACATCACAAAGTATAACAGTAGAAGAATTAGAGGCATTGTTGTTAGCACATGAAAGTATATTGTCAAAATTTTGAAGATATGTGTTCTTTGTGCAAGAAAATGTAGCTCAAAACTTGTAGCACCCACAAAGTTAGTCATCATCACAAATGTAGAATCAGTCATAAAATTAGTACAATCAATTATATAATTCATCAACAAGAGAAAACTTTAGAGACATTTTTAGAGGAAAAAAAGGAAGAATGTTTAAAGGAAGTAGAAGAGGTGTGTATAATGGAGGTAGAATGTCTTAGGATCAAGAAATATTAATGCAAGAAAACAACATCTATAGACCTTATGATAGAAGTCAATATGGCAGAGGAAGAATATTACAAAGTCATGGAAGAAGTTACTCAGATACAAGGCCTCAATGCCAAGTCTGTGATAGAGTGGGACACATAGCAAAGTTCTGTTGTTATAGATATGACAGAGAGCAATCTGGTGATGGTTTACGCAACTACAATCAAATCATCAGTCAACCAAAGGCAAACTACAACAATGTCTTGGCAACTCCCTCAACTATTTAGGATCAAAATCGGTATCCTGATTCACGAGTTATACATCACATGACTCATGATGCACAAAATCTGGCTTAGAAAGAAGAATACACTGGAGATGAGCAAGTGGTGACAGGAGATGGCTTAGGTTTGCAAATTAACTATGTTGGAAAAATGTATTTTGAATATGATTTGAGCTCTAGATTGCTTACTTTGAAAAAAGTTGCTTCATGCCCCTGAAATCACTAAGAATTTGATGAGTGTTTATCAATTCTACTATGACAATAGAGTGTTCTTTGAATTTTATGCTAATAAATGTTGTATTATTCACAGAGTATGGTGCTTAGTGCCCACAATTCGCGTCTAACACTTTCAGGGCATGAAAATTGTTTAACGCGTCGTTGGTACCTAACGCCCTTTTTGGTGCCCAGCTCCTTCGAGTATTTGTTTCAAAGGGTGCCTGGCGCCCATGATTCTTGAAGTGGGGTGCCCATAATCCAAGTAGGGTGCCAAGTGGGGCACCCATGATATTCCTAAAAATTCTGACTAGGTTGATTATCTAAATGATAAGAAGTTAACTAGCAGCTATTGTGTATTCCTAGGGTCAAATTTGATCTCCTAGGCACCCAAAAAGCAAATGACAGTAGCAAGGTCTAGCAAAGAAGTCGAGTATAAAAAGTATAGCAGATATAGTTGCAAAGCTGACTTGGGTAAAAAACCTACTATGTGAAGTTAAATTTCCTCCAAAGAAGACTCCCTTGATGTATTGTGATAATCATAGCACAGTATTGCTTAGCTTGCAGCCAATCCGAGTTTACACTCGAAATCTAAATACTTTGAATTTGACCTTCATTTCGTAAAAGATTATGTAAACAGCAGGAAGTGAAAGTGAGTCACATCTCAAGTGCAATTCAGCTAGTAGACATTCTCACAAAAGCTATTCTATTTGAGTCATTTCGAAATTTTAAAAGCAAATTGAGTATTAAAGAAGCAGTAGCAGCAACATCAGAATCACCAGGGGAAGTAACAAGTTTCAAAGAAAATAAAAGCAAAGAAAACTAGAGATGATAATTAACTAGAAACTTCTCTGTTCTATTCAGTTAGTTACGAGTCAATTAGAGCTTCTTATAGTTCTATATGGTAATTAGGGTTTATCTATAAGTAGCGGACTCTTATCATTGTATTGTAATTATGTTCTTCACTTCACACCATTCTATTATTCTCAATGCAGTTTTTCTCAACTTTTTTCTTTCTCTTATACACTTTTTAAACTGAACAACTCTTGACTCTCTTCTCGATATACATCTAAGTATTGACACCTAAGTACTGATACCTTCAAATCTCTTACGTAAAAATGATTTAAAATTATAAAAGAATATAATAAAATAATTTTACTTAAAAATGACGTATTCATAGAAAAATAATATTATACTAAAAGTATGCTCAAACTTAGTATTAGTAACGATTTGAATTTTTTTTATATGTTCATTATTTGGATTCATGGCATAATAGAGTAGCACATTTAAAATAGTTTAGATCAAATGGTTTATATCATTGTTAGAACTCATAAGCAAATGGTCATTGACAATGAATGGTTCTTGATGGCTCTCTAACTTTTGTAACTAATAAACTTGAAAAGTCAATAATAACTTTGTGCCAATAAACGTCTCTACAAATGTGTAATTTAATGTTTCTTATTATAAATATTTTCACAATATGAGTTTGATATTCAAATTATTTTCTGAAAGATAAGATATTTTTTAAATTTGTTTTTGAAAGATTTTTTCAATTAAATTATTCCATAATAAAAAAAAGGTTGAGTACCGTCGAATTTAGCATCAACCTATACCGGCGAATTTACCGTCAAATTTTCTGACGAAAAGGAGGATA
>NC_029778.3:75048376-75073474 GCF_000817695.3 Arachis duranensis | reverse complement strand
AGAATATAACTCAACGGAGCCTATATTATTGTTGGATTTTTCATCGGTATATTCTGCCGGTATAACGATTTAATGAAACGCGTCGTTTTGATGATTTACAGTATCTAACAGTAAAATTGCTTTAAAATTCACATGCGGAACCCTTTCTCCTTACTTGTCCGAACTCTCTCTCTCTCTCTATCTCTCTCTCTCTCTCCTTGTGTTATCTCTCCCTTGTCGTCAGATCGTCACTGTCGCCACCACCGAGAGCTCGCATCGTCACCTCTGCTGCCTAGAGTGCCCACTGTAGCTGTTGCTGCACATCATCATTGATTCTGCTGCTCTTGCTATCCCGCGCATCCTCTGCCTTGCTATTCTCGTTGCCGTCACTACCCCTCTGTCACTACCATGTTAAAAAGACCCTACAGCCATTATCATTAGATTTATTATTGGTAAGGTTTATTAATTTGTGACTTTAGCATTTTGTTAGAGTTTAGGTTAAATCAGTGGTTAAATTTGTTTAATGAAGTGTGTAATTAGGATTTGTTGTGTTAATTTAATAGATGTAAAAATTAAATAATGTTAGAGTAGGTTAAGTAAGGTGAGATTAAGAGTGCTTGAGTTGTTGGAAGATTTTAGTTGAGTTTAGTGAATGACTTTCTTTCAATTGCATTAAATTTATGTCGCTTATTTTTGTGATGCTTGTTGTTAGTTTGGTGAAATTAGAACTAGGTTTTAATTAATTAGAATAATGAGCTATACTTATTATTTCAAATTGATTTTGAATTAGTTTCAACTTGTGAATTTAACATGTTGTCCTTTTTATTAGGACGGTGCTATTTTCTCTTAAATAAATTGGAGTTTGCTTCTTTTGTTATTTGTGTAGTAATATTTCAGGTTAGTTTTCTATCTCTGAATATAATGAATTATTTAAATTTTATGTTGGACTTACTTTTCTTAGGATAGAGTTTAAGGACAGAATTGGAAGAAAGTCTCGTAGTGGTGCCTTCTCGAAACCTTTGTTTGCTTGAAAATTGTGGAGTTATAAGGGGTTGCACACTAGAACATTTAGGATTTGATATTTTATTGAATGCGTGTATGTTATAATTTATGTCTGCAGCTATTTTCTCTATGAAACTATTATATTTATTTGACGAATGTCTCTAAATTAAGGAAACATTCTGCCAAATTATCATTTAAATTCTTTAAAACATGTAATGTTTGTCAAAAAATAATAATTGTATTTGGCGGGAGATTCTAATTATAGAGTATACTCTGCCAAATTTTCTAAAAAAAATTAATAATTTGTGTTGTTCGTTGAATTCTAGGGTGTGTATTTTAATATGATTCCAAGTCATCATCTATAAATGTATGATAGGAATAACTGTGGATGGGGGGTTTAAAACCTAAATTCTTTGAGTGGTTGACGTGTTTGTTGCACATGTCTTTAGCATTGAATCGTTTAGGTCTGAAGGGGTATCTAGGCGTCTGTATCAAAAGTGTCAACTAACTAAGTAGTTAGGACTTGTAGATATAACACTTCACCTCTATCGTAACAGGTTTAAGAATGGGTATTGGATATGGAGAGAACACAGAGAAGTGGACGAGCAGGAAATTAATCGGTCTGCCTCTAATTTGAATAGGTTCGATTGTCAATCAACGAGGATTTGGGTAGTGAGAAAACTAAACATGAAAGAAATGAATTTGGAGGGTAACTAAGAGAGATACAACGATATGGTGTTTGATGGAACAGGTGTTATGGAATTGGAAGAGACTGAACAAGAGCCTAACCCAGAGACAAAGAGATTTTATCATCTGTTAGAATCTGTTGCGAAACCTTTGTCCGAGGGGTGCATTCATTCGGATCGGAGTTGCCTGCATGTGTTAGAATGATGAGTATTAAGTTGGAGTCAAATCACACCCAAGAGTCTTTTGATAAGTGGGCCACCCTTTGTAATGAACTGGTACCTGTCGGGTCCACTGGCATCCTCCAAAACCACTACGAAGTAAAGAAGCTAATTTTAAAATTGGTCTAAATTCAATTAAAAATTGATTGTGGTTTGAATGGTTGTATGCTGTATTACAAGAGGGATGCAGATCTAACTGAATGCAAATTTTGATGATCACCGAGGTTCTAAGTTGAGAGATAACAAATTGGTAAACTCCGATTAAGGAGAATTCCAATGAAACGGATGTACTTGCCTTTATTCCCTAGACTGAAATGATTGTATGCATAAGGGATGTTGTCAGGTTGGTCCACTCAGAGCAGAATGACATGTCCCATTTGTATGGAGGATACAAAGGCATTTTGGTTGCCGAATGAAGGTAAAAATTCGTAGTTTGATTGCCCTCAAAGATTCCTTGGCATGGATCATTCTTTTCGGTGCAACAAGGACTCATTCAAAAAGAATAAAACTGAACAAGAAGAGGCACCCGTGAGATTGGGTGGTAGACAAGTTTGGCATCGTGTTAATAGAATCCCAAGATCGTCGATAACGTGACAGGTTTGAGACATTTGAGATACGGTAGGGAGCATAATTTGACTATACAGAGTATATTTTGGGAGTTGCCTTATTAGAAAAATAACTTAGTTTGACATTGTCTTGATGTGATGCACATTGAAAAAACGTGTTTGATAATATCATGCATATAGTAATAGACGATCAGCAAACAAAGGATAATGATAATGCTAGGTTAGACTTAGTGGACATTTGTAGGTGGCCAGATCTGAACTTAAAGAGACTTGAGAACGGGCGGTGGACTAAACCAAAGGTGATGTTCGCTCTATCGAAAGACCAGAGACAAAATATTTGTAAGTGGATTAGAGAACTGTGATTTCCTGATGGTTACGCCTCTAATTTAAGCAAAAGCGGAAACATGTCACAAGGTAGGTTTGTTGGGTTGAAGAATCATGATTGTCACATCTTCATAGAGTCTTTGCTTCCTGTCGTGTTTAGATAACTTCCAACCAACATCTGGAAATCCGTCACAGAAATAAGTGAATTCTTTAGGGAGTTATGTACTATGAAATTTAGCATTAATGATCTCACAGTCAAGGACAAGAATATTTCCATCATACTTTATAAGCTAGAGAGGATTTTTCCTCTATTCTTTTTTGACATTATGGAACACTTAGCAATCTACCTACCATATAAATCAATACTATGTGGACCAGTCTAATTTTGTTAGATGTGCCCATTTGAGAGGTTAATTGGTTCACTCAAGTGCACCGTGAAGAACAAAGTTCGGATTGAGAGCAGCATCTGTGAAGCATTCCTAGCTAAGGAAACATATGTATTTTGCTTATTCTATTTTCAGCCTTGTTGAGTTTGAAAAACTTATATCTAATTAAAATGATGATTAAATATTATTAAAATATTAATTAGGAAATTATTAAGTGTTTAAATTATTTTCAATTGTTTGTTTAATAAGTTTGTTAGTGTGCAGATTCCTTGTTGGGCCAAATTGAATCAAGCCCACTGTGGTTAAAATGTATTCAGCCTTTATGCAAAATAATTTCATTTTAAGTGGCTGAATTTTTAAAGGGATAGTGAACATGTTGGGCTAAGAAACATGTGCACAGTCCAAGACTATTCTCCTCTTGATCCAACAAAGCCTATATCCGAATTAGAAGAAAGGAATGGATCAAGGGTTGGTTCGGTTACCTACTACATTTGTGATTGGAATTCAAAATCCAATTTGGTTAATTGCATGCATAGGTAACTGAAACTCAAAATTAAATTGAGTTTAATTTGGCATTGAAAGCTTTGTATCTTCTCTCTCCTCTCTCTTGTCTTTCGGTCACATCCATCAGAGGAAGAAGAAGATAGAAGTTACCAGAGGAAGTCATCAGAAGCCTAATGAAAGAAAAGGCTAGGATGAAGAAAGGCTAGTGAAGTTCATCTCATAAGACAGATCTGAAATAAGGCATGGCAAGATTTTTGCCATTGAAGTCAATATTTGAAGAAGAGCTTTAAGATCTTCCATACTAAGAAAAGAAAGGATCCGCCTCTGTCAGAGAGGAAGATCTCAGTTGCAAAAGTTCACTTCCATTTTTGTTCATCAAAGAAAGAACGTAGCCGCCGAGTTACACGTAGGAAGAAGCAAAAATGGAAAGCAAGGAGCTGTCTTGGGTCAGAATATCATCAAAGGTCCGAATCCTTTCATGGAGCCAAAGACAAGATCAAGAGTTCAGATTGAAGGAGCTTGATGAAAATGGTTGAGAGAGGTACATGCGTATTGGTTTTTGGTTTTTCCTCTCTCTTCTCTTTGTCCGAAGCGAAGCTGTTTTTGGTTGAAGAAGAAGTTGCTTGGTTGAACCGGTTTCAACCTTGGAAGCTTCCCCTTCTATATTAAGGGTGAACGGCCAAAGGTTGAGATCAATGAGAGAAAGTGTAAAGCACAGAGTTCTCATAGCTACCCGAGCTTCTTGAGTTCTTCTCCTTCAAAGATGTTCATTTTGTTTTTTTTTTTCTTAGTATTGTTCGTCTAGGTCTCATAGTAAAAGGCAAATATAGTGAGGTTTGTAAGAAAAAACTAGTGAGAGAAAAAAGGTAGTGATCAATATTAGAGAAAAAGCCATAAATGTCTTAGAGTTTTCTTTGTATATCTGTATGTTGTGTTTCATGATCCTGTGGAGATTCCCTTACAAGTTGGGTTAGCATTTTGTGGTTGAAAGCTAGGTTTTGAGTCCTAGTCAAATTCAGATTGGGTGTAGAATCTGGATTTGTCCCAGATAGGAATGGATAGTTTCTAGGGAGAAATTGGTGTTTGTAATGTTGTGACAACATAGTAAAATTCCATCATTGTTGTGATAGAGACTGGATGTAGGCCATATTGCACCTAGTGGCTGAACCAGGATATATCTGGTGTTAATTCTTCTTCCATACTCCTTTCTCTATTTCTGTTTATCAGGAGACAAAAACAAAAATATCTCTCAACTCGGCACGAGACAAAACAAAAGTGCCTCTCAACTCAACACGAGACAAAAAGCAGAAATATCTCCTAAAGTTCCTTTAAAAGTCAGAAATTAATATTCAGCGAAAAGGGGCTAAGATTCAACCCTCCCTTATCTTAGCCACTGATTACCATCAAGTCTCATGTTGAGTCATGTAGAACAAGGATTGCAAAGAATGATGAGAGGGAAGAATTTTTGTCAAATGGAACAACATACCCAATTTTTTCTCCGAAAGGAGCTGCAATAATTGTGGGCAATGACTACTAGTTAGAGCAAAAGAAAATTGATGCCGCACATTTTCACGTGTTGCTTAATTGTGACCTTTTCACCTTATATCATGTGAGTTTTTTAAGTCTTCGTAAATATTGCAATCAGTACGATACTAACTTCTTAAACTAATCAAAACTTTTTTATCCTATTCTATCATATAAGTTATTCCAAGAGGTAAATCCTGATACCTCATTGAACAACTTTTCACGTTAGTTCAGGGAATATGTTAGCATACATCTAACTGACACAACAGATTCGAAATTAGTTGCAATTAGTTGGGGCCTAATGAATAAAAAAAAACTAGCTACCCGATATACAAGGTAAATGGGTATCAGTTCCATTCTTTACAGTGGTCAATTGTAAAGAAAAAAGATAACATTGGAGTTTGGATTCGTGGGGATTCAGGCAGTGGGCATTCTAATTGGTTTGGTATGTTGCACAACATAATTGAATTAGAGTATTTCTGTCGCACTACGTATAAGGTGTGTGTGTTTAAATGTGAATGGTATGATCCAAGTTCACAATAAGGAACACAAAATGACAAGGACTATGATATCGCTAAAGTTAATGTAACCAGAAAGTTTACGCACTATGATCTTTTTATTCTACTTCAAAATACACCATAATTATACTATTTGTCTTATCCGGGTTCATGCAAGTCTAGTTGGGTGGTTGTGGTTAAAACTAAACCAAGAGACTGTTTCAAGTCTGATGATAGGACAGAGGGTCAGGAACCTTACCAGATTGATGACCTAACTCTTTCGAAAATGGTGGTTGATACCAGTGAGCTGATCACCCTTAGGTTGGATGTTATGGATGATAACATCATTAACGTTAGAATAGATGACGATGTACTACCACTTGAAGACGGGATCAATGGCGACGAAGAAG
Organism: Arachis duranensis; assembly: GCF_000817695.3. Lineage (NCBI taxonomy): Eukaryota > Viridiplantae > Streptophyta > Magnoliopsida > Fabales > Fabaceae > Arachis > Arachis duranensis. Next base: position 75,067,377 of record NC_029778.3, on the reverse strand, counting down.
GGGAAGACGAGTTCGATGATTAGGAAACTACCTCGAAAGAGAAGGATGGTAAACCAGAGGAAGAAGATGATGTTTGATAAAAATATAATATAATATAATTAGCATTATTTTAGATATTTTAATTACCATCATTCTGTATTTTTAATTTATATGTTTGATATTTCACATCAGGTTTAAAGAACTGTTTCAATTATTAATTAGTAGGGTACATTATAGATGGACGAAAAAAGATTAATAAAAAAATAAAAAAGACTACTGTTAGAATATTCCACGGTTAATTTTTAAAAAAAGTTAAAAAATTTTCGTTGGCATTACTATCAGATTAATCCGACGATAAGATGGCACATAGACGTATGATATATCCCAATGTTATCGTCAGAAAATTTTTTACGGTAATGTTCAACAGATTCTGTTTTCTTACTAACGAGGTTTATTCCATCGGATAAATCCCCAATGTTATCGTCAGAAAATTTTTGCCGGTAAATGTTACCAACGAGGTTTATTCCATCGGATAAATACCAATGCAAATTACTGTCGGAATTTATTCGTTTTTGTGACGGAAATTCCGATGGTACTTAGCTCTTTTCTTGTAGTGGTCCATCAAAGATTAAAAATTAATCATATTTGTCTTTTTAGTCACTTCATTAATAATTTCCGTCAATGAATGATGTTGTGAAACGTTAATTAATAACATACACGATACTTGATATATCTAATTGAATATTGACCAAATATGTTTATGAAAATCTATTAATTTAAATTTTTTCTTAATTACATAACCTCATTTCCAATATGATCTAGTAACTAAATTGATAGATTTTCAAAATATATTTGGTTAGCGTTAAATTGGATATATTATGTGTCATATATGATATCAATTAACATTTCACATCATCAATTGTTGACAGAAATTATTAATCAAGTAATTGAAGAATATATATGATTAATTAGTAATTTTTAAAGGACCAATTTAATTGATAAAATCTTTTATAAATAAATGTAAAAAATATCTCATCTTTCAAGAACTAATTTAACTATTAATCTCCTTAACATGTCTTGAAAATGGAACTAAGTGCGCATATTATTGAAGAAATCTGAAATTTATTTGTTAAGGAGAATATATAATTTTTTTATTAATAAGTAAAAAAACTACAGAAAATTTATTTCATTTTGGAAGAATAATTATCATTAACATAACAACAACTCTTTATATGGCAAATATATTTTTAAAAATAGTACAATAAAATTAAATTTTATCATTTTTTACTCATTATTAGTATTTGAAATAGAGCAGAAATTGATGAAGTCATTGGGGTTATTTTAATTTAATTTTTTTTCTTAAATTTAAGTTTTGAAAGTTGAAATTTATTTCATATATAATATAAACTTATTTTATTTTCTTTATTAATTTACAATTAACTCCTTTAGATTTTCTTCCCATTCACTTGAAAGCTTATAAATTCAGCATTGTAATTTTCTAAATATTTTTGTTATTAATTAGAGACTTTTAACGACGTAATAAAATTTTCTCAAAATTTTATTTAATTATTTTTTTAGAGAACTATAACTTTTTTGCATAAGATCTACTTGTCCTATTATTCTAACAATATAGTAATATATCTTATAAATAATTAACAGGAATCAAGGTAAAAATTCAGCAATTTTTTTCTTGTATAAACAACTGGAATAAATATAATAGATATGGAGAAAGGGATATATATATATATACCTCGTCGTGCATGCGCTGAGTGGCAGATTCTATATCCTCAGCTCTCACAAGAAGATAAAGTTTCTTTATATTTGGTTGAACCCTCAATATCTTCTCTACGAAAACTGAAAATTAACCATAGAAGCAAATACCATCATCGTAAGTACTATATACTTTCAACTTCATATAATGATGCCAAAAATAATTAAGAAGGGTTTTAAGAGATAGAAAACACTTTTTGCAAGGAAGCCAGTGGCGCCGGTGACAAAGATGGTTTTGCCCTCAAGGAACTCGATTATGCTTCCCAACTCCATCTGCTATACAAAACAAATATAAAGATTATGTTTCAAATTATCGAACTGTGTATTTGCTGTTTTTTTGGTCCATTTGATAGTTTTTAATGGATTTGGATCCTCTAAATTTTGAATTTCATTTGAGAAGATAAAATATAATTTCTCACTATTTATTTCATAGGTAGGATCAAGAGAAAATATAAGAGAAAAATCATTCAAAAATAAAAGATCGCACTTTATCCTCTAAAATGAAAATTCAAAATTAAAAGATTCAAATTCGTTTTTAATAGGATAAAATATGTTAGATTTTTTTTTCTTAAAATCTTCAAAATGTTTTAAAAATATTTTTACTTTTTACTAAATTTTCTAAATAAATTTAAAAAAAACTTTGGTTTTATTTTGAAAAAATTTAAAAATAATATCTCATCATCAAAATTAACTTTTAGTTTCTTACAGTAATGTAGAAAACAAAAAATTTAATGCAGCGAAACTTATATCGGTTAGAATTGATTTCAATAAAAAATTTGTTTAAAGTAAAATCTGATATATATCTAGCTATGTTTTCAATAATTAAAAGGTGTTTTAAGAAAACTTTTCCCCGTGCTGAGGAGTTTATACAAGTCTCATTTCTCTAAGATAAATACACCTTCCTTAATAGAAATAATATGGTGTTTGGTGCATTATTCTTGAGTTTTGTTCTAGAATTGTCATATACTTAACAAGTCTTTTTGCACAATTTTGCATATAATTTTTTTTATTTTTTTATGTTGTAAATTTTTATAATAAAAATAAAATTCTAAACTTTTTTTTAACCAGAAATTCTAATACCATATAAAACTATTTACCCCCAAAATTTAACATAATAAATAAAAAATATATGAATAATTATAAAATATATACTAACACTTTTTTATTTTATCAATAAAATATTTAGAAAACTTTCTAACGTCACTTTTTAATATATTTAATCGGTAATGCTAAAAAAAATCAAAATTTATCTTATTTAATATTTATTAATTATTATAATAATTAATAAATAATAAATAAAATAAATTTTAGTTAATTTTGATTAAAATATTTTTGTTACCAAACATTCCTGATATTTAATAACGTAACACCTAATGAAAATAAGGCTCATGGTATTTACTCATGAAGGTACAACTACACTTAATAATTAATATTGGTCCATACAAGTACACCCAATAATAGCGCACAATATATGAATGTTATCACAAATCGCTTGCACATAACATAATTATGAGAGTGAGACTAGTCACAATTGTCGAAGTATTACTTCACTTAATCTGAAATATACAAAAACACACATGAATCATGAGAATTTAAATGTTGAGCGGAAAATAAGCAATTTAAATAATTCTTAAAGAAAAACAATGCCATAATAACCAAAGTCATGATAAATCAATCTTTTAATATACCTAAAAAGAAAAATATATATTTAGAGCAAGTATTAAAATAAGCAATTTCAATTAACCATAGTTGAAATATAACTATTAAAATACTAGAGCATAGAAAAAAATTAGTAGAGTGTACAATAAACAAACTGCAATAGTTGCAATGAAAAATTATATCAAGGCTCAGTAATAAGTATTGCAATAGATGCCAATTTCTAAAGGACCAAATTCAAGCCAATTAATACTGTTTCTTTTTAACTTTATTTTTTTTAATTAATCAAGGTTAAGTCCGTTTGTTTTTGTCATCATGGCGCACAGAACGCAACATAAGGGCTTCATCCTTGCAATGGTCATTGTAATGTCATGTATAGTTTGTCCATGAGTTCAATCATTGCAACGGTCTTGTTTGACTTATATAATATCCATGAATCATACTTCAGAGTATAAGATTTTCAGTCATTAATGTACATTATTTCATTTATTTTTTAAGTGCTATATATAGTTTATTTATTATTCTCAAAATTGGTCCATTTAGAAATTATCACAAGCATTGGCAACTATAAAATTCATAGGAAATTATTATATAATAATAATAATAATAATATCCAATAAAAAACTATACAAAATGGAGAAGCAGAAAGAAACGATAAAAACTCAATAATAAATAAATATTATGAAGTAGCTTCATGTTGTTGAATAATAATAAGAATATAACATAACAGTAATAAATAGAGTATATAACCTGAGTTCGTCTTTAATTAACTTCTCTTTTTTCCTTAACAAATAGCGAACTCTCACTGCTATCTTTCAGAATAGCACTTCACTTTCTCTTGCCGACTACTTCCCTTGTTTTCTTTATGATGTGTATTCTTATCTTCGTCTTCATACTTTATAGCAGGTATTTATAGATAGTTATGGTGCTACTGTAACATATATATATGAACATCATATAGATCTACACTTATTGCTGCATTAAATAAGACAATAAAGTAAAACGTCCATTGATTTTGCCATTCTTCTTCTTGTCGGGTGCATCCTCTTTCCTATTAAAGGTATCCACTATGGCCATATCCATTCGGGACGGATAATTATTCCGCCGCATCGGAGCGGGTATTTGGACGGGGTGAGGGCGGGTTTAGATAATATCCGTTTTTATCTATCCCAATATATATAAAATATATATAATTTTAATATATAAGTTATATAAATTTTGAAATTTAGTTTTATTTATTAGATTTTAATAATTATAAGGGCGGTAGAGTACCCGCGGAGATGGGTTAAGGTTCAACTTTTTACTACCCGTAGGTAGGAGTGGAGCGGATTCTATGCGAGTTATTATAGGGCAGGGCAGGGTCGGGTAGAGCGAAAATTCATTCCTACCCGCCTCGTTGCCATCCCTAACCAACAAGAGTCTAGCCAACAACAAGCCAACAAGCATTTTTTAACTACACTCTATATTAATTAATTGTCATTAATTAGTTTAAATTTTATTTTTAAAAATACCTCTTCTTACTCTAATTCACCTTTTACCATTTATTACGCAAACCCTAATTCCTCTTTCTAAAAAAAATTGAAACTCCAAAAAAAATTACCAAAACATAAGATAAAGAATAATCCAAATCCTAAGAAAAAAACATACAAAACATAGGAAAAAGAATCATCCAAAACTAATAAAAAGAATCATTCAAAACCAAATAGGAGGAGGAGAAGAGCCGCAAGGTGGCCGGCGATGACGTCTTGGATGGTATTGCGTGGACGGTAGGGGACTCGCAGTGGCGCGTTGCGAGGAGGAAGCAACGGAGACCGCGCATCGCGAGTGGAGGAGTCGCCACGGATCGGAGTAGTTGATCGCACGTCGTGAATGGGGTCTGGCGGTGGCTGCATCGCGACGAATGGAGATTCGTGGGGTGCAGATTCTGTAATATCTGGCACGACGGATGGAGGCTGCGATGGTGTTTGGCAGTGCAGATGCGTTGGGATTATGATCTCACGGCGGCGGTGGAGGTGGCTACATCCAACGAAGAAGGACGGTGGCGGGACACACGGATGGAGGCCGCACAGTGCAACAAAAGATGTGGCAGTGGTCGGTGGGCAACGTCACCAAAAATTGCTTGTAGATAGCAAGTTTGTGGAGGGAGAGATTTGACTGTTTTCAAATAAATGGAAAGGGATTAGATAAATGTACGATACAAGTGATTAAGATAAATGTAGATAAAATCTTTTTCGAATTTTGAATTTTAATTTTTAAATTTTTATTTATTTATAAAATTTAAATTATAATAGAGTTGGCCTGTAAAAAAGTTGTTTCTCTATATTTTTTCTTAAAACAATCATTTAAATATTTTACTGAATATCTATAAATTAAAACAAATAACTTTTATTAATCGCAATAACATTTTTTATGATTATGATTTCTATTAATATTTTTTTAATAAATACACTACAAAAAAACAGTTCTATTGCCACGCTTTTAAAGCGTGGCAAAAAACTGAAAAAAGCGTGGCGAGAGTTTTTTGAGTTACCACCACGCTTTTGAAAGGGTCACGTCTGTAAGCGTGGTGGTTGTTCTATCGTCACGCTTGTGGTGACCTATCGCCATGCTTTTTTTGCTACGCTTTTTATAAATTGCCACGCTTAAAAATGTGGTCGTATGTGGGAGATACGGCAACGCTTTTAAACCATGGCCGTCTGAGATATTTTTAAAAGCGTGGCCATTGATACTAAAGCGTGGCAAAAAAACGTGACCATATGCCTTTCTTCTTGTAGTGATTAATGGTCGAATATTTATAACTTATTAATTAATAAGTTATTGAACGTTAAAAAAGATAGTTAATTAATATAAAAAATAATGAAAAGCATGTTAATTGACTAATAAGCATTACTAAGATTTCTTTATTATTTTTTAATGTGAACATTTTTTTATAATAATTTTGGAAAAGATGGAAGTTAGTAGAATTGAGATTACATGGATCTATAACTCAATTTCAAAAGTTAGTTGATAAAGTGAGTGTGTCTTACGTTTATAAATTTTTTAAAAATTTTATCTTTAAAAGATGTAAAACTTAATGCACTTTCATTATGTCAAAAAATATGAACATTTATAGGTGAATGACCCAACAATATTGGATGAATTGAAAATGACAATGAAATGAATAGAGGTAAGTTTTGGTGCTCTACTTGACCTCATCCCGCCCTACCCGATAATAATGTTACCAATATTAAAAAACCAATTCCAAACAACAACAAATATGCAAATCAGTAAAAACTTAAATGAAGTTAAGCAAATCATCAGTAAAAAATATGCAACATAAGCAGATCAATAAAAGATTGAATCAATAGAAACAGACAACATAAAAAAATATGCAACAATAAATATTTCAAAACTAACAAATATAAAAATCAATTCAAAAATTAAATCAACAAAACCAAACGCATACATATTTCAGCCACAATAAAAATATACATTAATATATATTAAAAATAACAAATATACAGATAAGAAAAAAAATAAAAATAAACAGATTAGCTAAGGTTCTCGAAACCTAATAAATATTGTATTGAAAGATATCAAAACCGGATTAGTGCGATCTTAGCTTGTTGTTTGAAGATATATATGAATCTGTAAAGGTATGTCTTCTAATTTGCATTTTAATCTTTATAATGATGGTTATCCAATGTCCAGTATTATCAATTCACTTTATTTTAGAATTTTTATTTTGTATACTTCTTATTTTTCTCAAAAATATCTATACTTTATGGCAGGAAATCATTAAGCATGTGTTTCTTTACAAAGAGTTGTTTATCTTGCTTCTTCAAATAGCTATGTAAGTTTAACTTGCAGAAAATGTATTAATAAGCTAGAATGTGAGTCAATTTTTGAGCATTTTCTATTTTCTGTACTAAATTTCGGACTAGCAATTATGATTAGTTGTAGAATAATCTTATGTATTTCTCTTGTACTCTTTTGGTTGATTCCTTCTATTAAATTTTTTGGGAGTTTGTTTAAGTACCAATTATATTATTTGATTTGTTCTAGATTGAAAAGCAAAAGTTGGACTTAAATCAATGAGTATATTCAGGGCACTGCTTATTTTTAACTGGACTTAGGATATTCAAGTAATAAAAAACGGTTCGTTTATGAGTTCAAGCCTCTGAAAATTTTAAATTCCATCTCTTTCATTGCCTGAAGAGTTTCAGATGAAAAATTTGAAATTTGATTATATCAATAAGTTCCACATTTTCAACTCTAACGCCTTTCTTTATTATTAGCACTCCCCTGAATATGTTTTAAGTTACTGACTTGATATGATGTCGTTTCTATTGTTGGACTGTGACTTCGTGAATGAATTTTAAGATAATTATACAATGGTCTTGCTTATCAATACTACTTATTATTATTTACAGATAAATGCAATTAGAGTTGAATAGCTAAATGAAAACTTTTTTTGAGACCTTTTTTCATGTCCAAGAATTCATGCCAATTGCAAAATGTTGCTTAAGACACATCATCAGATAATTTTTTTGTTCTATCTTTATCCTTCTTATCCTATTATTATTTATTTGTTTATTTTTTTCTTTTAAAGGTGACATGCGTCCATCTCTTCTTACATGGCTTAACTTCTAGCATTAGTCCTATGCTCTCATATTTATCATGAACCTAAACAATTTGAGTTAATATTATTATTTAATAAAGAAGAGTCATTAAGATGAGAAAAAGGATAACATAAAATAGAGGATAGGAGTTAGATCAAGATCTGTCGTAATGGCGATCTTGTTCTTGTGTTATTAATTTGTGCTTTGCGTTAAGCTATCTTTGTGTATTATGCGATGTATCTTCTCATCAAGAAAGAGCTTATTTATTGATTTGTCAAGTGATTAATACCTCAATTGCAAGATTATTTTATTGTTAGTTTATACGTTAATACTACTATGACCTCAAATGGGTTTATTTTGTACTCAACCATTGTAATTAGACTTTAAGTTATTGATTATTATGTTTATCTTCTTTATACTAGATCCAATGAATGCAGTAATGGTGCATGAGGACCTACCAGAATGAATTGAAAAGTATGTGCGATATTATTGGCATTAGTAGTCATTACCAATCAATTGGCAAGCATTATTGGTTTTCATTTTTATTTAGGAAGGGAGTAGAGCATTGTTTTGTTGTTTAATGAATTCAGAGTTGGTTATAATAATCATGATCGACGAGTTTAATATTTTTTTGGAATGATGTACGAGCTTAATAAAATTTATTTAGTATTTTTTTATATTAATATCTCAAATTTAATAAATATGATATAAAAAAAATAAATTATAATAAAAAAATGGTATAACTATTATAATTAATTAGCCTTTTTTTTGTTCGTGTATGAAATTGCGATGTTTTGAACCGTCATAATTTTTTTAAAAAATAAATATATTCATAGCAGTTGTGTAACTATCGTAAATTATTTTTTAAATTTATTTACTAAAATAACAGCGGTTATAAATTGTTCTGCAAAATCAACCACTCTAATTAGTGATGGTTATACCATGGTTCTTAGAAACCTCCACAAAATCAAATGCCTGCGTCTTAAGCTGCAACATTTATAAAATTGTTGGTATACTATTTTGAGGCGGTTAAAAACCGCTACAATTCTCCAAAAAAAAACGGCCACTACTCAGTCATGTCCCTTGTAGTGCTATTGCCACTCCTAGATTGAAAAGGTTTAGAGATCTCATTTTTTTAAAGTTTAAATTAATAGGAAAAAACATATGACTGGTTAAATAATCATTAATATACTCTTGGTCATTATGCAAAAAAAAATTTTGAATTTATATGAATTTTATATTGGACCTTTTTTTTTCTTTTCTATTTATCTTATGCTAATTATTATTATTATTATTATTATTATTATTATTATTATTGGGGTAGTAATAATCGAATTCTAAACTTTTAATTCATAAAAATGTTAATACATGTCAAAATTAAGATTGATTATGTTTAACTTAATCCTAAAAGCTAATTTATAGAGTGAGAGGTGTTTTACGTTTATAAATTTTTTAGAGACTTTATTTTTAAAAGAAGTGAAACTTGTAACAGAGGCAGAGGCAATAATATAACGGTTAGGGTTTATGAAAGGGAAGATGTAAAAGTAATGCGTTTAACAACTGGACTTCTTGCTAATAAAATACACCAATTAATCAACTGTAGAAATTAAAGTCTTAAGTCTGTCTGTATAAATAGCGATATAATGTGTGTTGCCACATACATATTTTCTTTCTTGTGCCTCTTTTAACATTATTATTAGCTCTCGCTACTATGTCTTATTTTTGTAATAATTTCCTCGTCATTATGATTCAAAACTTCTTGGCTCATAATGAGATTATTATGGTTTTAATAAGGTGTGGCTTGATAGCATCAATATTAGCCACACTTTATTGTTACCTAATGAAACCCACAAGAAAGAAACACGTTTATCTTGTGGATTTTGCATGCTACAAACCTCATAATCCTGCATGCATGTGCACTAAGGAGAGTTTCTTGAAGTTAACGAAGAGTACAGGAAAATATCGAGATGAGAGCTTAGATTTCACACGGAAGATTCTAGAGAGATCTGGAATTGGTGAAAAGACCTACCTGCCGGAATGTATCATGAAAACCCCATCAAACACATGCTTGGCTGAGGCAAGGAATGAGACAGAATCCGTGGTGATTGGCGCCATTGATGAACTTATGTTGAAAACAAAAGTGAAGAAAGAGGAAATTGGAATCATTGTGACGAATTGTTCTTTGTTCAATAGCATACCCTCTCTCAGTTCAATGATTGTCAACCATTACAATTATTTTTTTTAATTGTTCATTACATTTTAAATATATTTCGGTTTTGTCTTTAAATTTTGACTCTGTTAATGAAAATTCTAACTTGTGATGTATAATAGGTTAACATGTCATCATATCATATGACATATTTCATTTTGCAAGATATTTAAAAAGATTTTGTTAGGTAAACAATGATTTTTGTGAACAATGTGAATAATAGGCACTAAAATTAGTCCAATAAAATAAAAATACGTTACACTACAAATTATTCACTTAAATCTTAATATTAAGAATTTAGGATAACTATTCGTACACCTAATAAATTGAACATCTAATATATCCATTATTCATATTATTTAATATTTTTATTGTCTACTTATAATTTTCTATTTAAAATTCTCTTAATAATGTCCCGAGACATTTATATCATCTGACATGTATCGCCACATTAGCATCTTTGTTAATAACATCAAATTCCAAAAACAAAATGAAAAAAATTTAAAACAATAGGAAGAAAATTAAAATTAAACATAACCATTTAGAACAACAGCAAACTTACCCTATATAAATAATTTACTGATAAATTTTGTATTTCCTTTGTCAAATTTTAATATTTTATTTAATTTAGACTCTTTGGCTAGCTAGATTTATATTAATTTCGATTAAATATAAATGCTTTATATTTAGTTTTATATATCTCATTAATAAGTGCTCATATTAAGATATATACATTTTAACTAGAGAAAATAATATTCGGATCTTTCATGTAAGATGTTTAAACGACAATATTCTTTTTTCTATTTATAATATATATTTTCCTGCAAAATTAAAATAAATTATTCTTTAATTTATTTGATTAAAATATCTTTCGGCATAAAATATTTTAATTTATTAAAAAATATTTTACTTAAACATCGAAGGTAATAAAACTTATTACATTGATAATAAATATTTATTTTGTGTTATTATTATGACTTGAATCAACCAACAAATATTCAGACACATACACATAATATCAACTTTTTCTTTTGACTAATAAATGCATTGGGGGAGTGTTAGGTAAATAATAATCATTTTGAACAACATAAACAACTACCAATTAAATAAAAACATATTACACTTTTAAATTACACACTAAATCTTAATATTAAAATAATTATTCGTATACTTAATAAAATGAACATCCAATATATCTATTATTCACATTGTTTAGTATTTTCATTGGCTACCTATACTTTTCCAAAACATAAATGTTCTAAATTTAGAACACCACATGTAGCTCCATAGTCTCCTCAAATATAGAACTTCCCAAAATTGTTACTCATAATGACAATGCTAAAGGAAGCATGAATTGAAAATATAAATCGTGCAGACATGAACACTCCCTCTTCTTATTATTTTTTGAGTCGTTAATTAATTGATCTTGATTTTGATTCTGAGATGGCAGGTACATCCCAACTCTTATGCCTTAGTGATCAGCACGGAAAATATTAACAGTGGCTCGTACTTTGGAAACAACCGTTCCATGCTTGTTTCTAATTGCCTCTTTCGCGTGGGAGGTGCAGCAATTTTACTCTCTAATCGCATTTCCGATTCTCTTCGTTCCAAATATTATCTCAAACACATTGTTCGCACCCACAAAGGTTCTCAAGATAATTGCTACAACAGCATCCTTCAAAAAGAGGACGACAATGGTGATACTGGTGTCGCGCTTTCTAAGGACATTATGAGTTCTGCTGGAGAAGCCCTTAACGCAAACATCTCAACTCTTGCGAAAAATGTGCTACCTTTGATTGAACAACTGAAATTTCTCACGAATTTGGTTGCGAGAAATTTATTTAAGAAAAAGGTCATAAAGGCATATGCTCCAAATTTTATGCTTGCTTTTGAACACTTTTGCATTCACACTGGAGGAAAAGCAGTGCAAGATCAGATGCAAAAAGTGCTGAAACTAAGTGATTGGCATATGGAACCTTCTAGAATGACTCTCTATAGATATGGTAACACTTCAAGCAGCTCAGTGTGGTATGAATTGGCATATTGTGAGGCCAAAGGAAGAGTCAAGAAGGGTCATCGGATATGGCAGATTGCATTTGGGTCAGGATTTAAGTGCAACAGTGCTGTGTGGTATGCACTGCAAACTATTGATCCAGTAAAGGAGAAGAACCCTTGGACAGATGAGATTCATGAATTTCCCGTTAATGTTACAAATCATTGATCTCGTAAAGCAGAAGCACGTAGTAATATATATGAAAAAATATAGGTAGACAATGAAAATACTAAACAATGTGAACAATTGATATATCGGATGTTCAATTCACTAGGTGTGCGGATGGTTATTCTAATATTAAGATTTAGGTGGGTAATTTAAAAGTGTAGTGTGTTTTTATTTTATTGGGCCAATTTTAAAACCCATTGTTCACATTGTTCAAAAAAGCTATTATCTATCTATCAAAGTTCAATATATATTTATTAGGGTAGATTCTAGAATAATTATGTTATGGTGGCTACACTAATTATATAAGTGTTAAAATTAAGGTCATATTTTTTATATATTTTGGTAATATTTTTTTAAGCAACACTTTTTAAAAAGTGTTTTTAATAATAAATTAAAAAAGCATTATTTTAATTTTAATAATACTTTTTGAAATATTATAGTAACTGTATCATGGTTATACTAGAATAACTCATTTATTATTGGGACACTTGCTTCATCAAATTTGTTCTTATGAGTTGCTTTGAGGTTTAGAATTAAGTTTTTAAATTATAACAATTCACATAAATTAAATTAGGTTCATGATGTTATATGAATTATAATGTAATGTAACTATTTTAGATAGTAAGTTGTATTATTATAGATGAGATGTTAAATTAATATATGAATAAATGATAAGTAAGTTTATAGGTTTAAAATTTAAATTACTTACTCGAAAATCCGAAATAAGTCAAGGTTAAGTTATAAATTAAATTCAATTATCACCGTAAGAAAATAAGTTTATTGCCACATTTGATAAATGTGGCGAAAAGTGTGAAAAGTATGGGAATAAAAATTGGTCATGTTTTTTGAGATATAGTTATTATACTTTTCAAAGGATCACGTGTTCTGCCATGGTCAGTTTTTTATAGCCATGCTTTTTCTGCTCAACTGCCACGCTTCTTTTTATGCCATGCTTTTTTTATGGAAAAATGTGGCCGTTAATCATGATCTATTGCCATGCTTTCAAAGCATAACAATTGCCTTCAACTTGTTGTCGTGCTTTTAAAGTGTGTCTAGCATGAAATTTATTGTCACACTTTTAAAAGCGTGTCCAAATATAAATTTGTTGCCACACTTTTTTGTAATCGTGCTTACATGTTAATCTATTGTCACGTTTTTGAAGCGTTGCCTATTTTTATATCAAATAAAAAAAACTCATGTATACTTCAATGCACTCCAAGAACAATGAAAAACTAAAAGGTAATAACTAAATAAAAAATTTCAATAGTTTTATTACTTTGTTTTTGATAATTTATAATAAAATTTAGAGAGCTGCTATACATTCAAATATTTTTGGCAACTAAGTCTAATCGAGTTGGCCTAAACTCAATAAAAACTACTTTCATTATACGTAGCATGTACACATGCGCTTCACTAATGCAAATGAAACCCTGCTTCATTTTGCGTTTGTTCTTTGCATGCCTCCTCCTCTTCTATTGATGATGTTGTTACTGCGTTTTGTTTTTTTTTTCTTCTTCTCCTCCTCTTTTTCATGTTATTAGAGTCATTTATTCCTTTTTTTGTTTGATATTTTCCTTTTTGTTTCTTGATTTTATTCATCTCAAAAGAGTAAATCAAGAAAAATTTTGAAAAAATAAAATAAGAAAGAGAAAATAAAAAAAAGATGAAAAAGAAGAAGACGGAGTAGAAGATGAGAAGGAGAAATTCAAGTGAAACAAAACAAATGAACCGAAATTTCTTAAGAAATACAAAATTTGGTCAATACTTAACAACAGCATAAAGTGAACTTCAGTTAATTCACAAATAAATCGAAATTAGTTCAGATTTGAACAAAAGCTAACTAAACAACCACACATGAATAAGTTCAGCAAATTCAAGCTAAGTGAACGACACCAAATGAACCTAAATTAAACTAAGAAATGAATAAAAAAAATTTAAGGAATAAAAAATTTGGTCAATAGTTAATAGTAGCATCAATCAGTTAATTCACAAATGAACTGAAATTAGTTCAGATTTGAACAAAAACTAACTAAACAAATAAACAACCACACATGAACAACTTCAGCAAATTCAAGCAAAATGATACCAAATGAACCTAAATTAAACTAAGAAATGAGCCGAAATTTCTTAAGGAATAAAAAATTTGGTCAATACTTAGCAACAGCACCGAGTGAACCTCAGTTAATTAACAAATGAACCGAAATTAATTAGTTCAGATTTGAATAAAAACTAACTAAACAACCACATATGAACAACTTCAGCAAATTCAAACGAAATGAAACTTAAATTAAACTAAAAAATGAACCAAAATTTTTTGAGGAATAAAAAATTTGGTCAATACTTAATAACAGCATTAAGTGAAACTCAGTTAATTCACAAATGAATCGAAATTAGTTCAAATTTAAAAAAGTAGGAAAAAAACTCAATCATCAACAAAAACACATCGAATTCATTTTTGGATTTAAATGAACCTCAAATAAACTTAGAAATGAATCGAAATTATTTAATAATGGCATCGGAAAAAATTAGAACCAATAAAAATATTATAACAAAATGTTAGTGTTGTTGATAATGACGATAACGAAAGAGAAAAATAACGAAAAAAGAGAAGGAGGAGGAGAAGAAGAAAGAAAAGAAGAGGCATGAATTTAAAATATTTTGTTAGACTTAATTAGGGTTATGATTTGGATGTAGAGTTTTATTCTAAAAGTTAATAAAACAAACCTAATAAACAAATTAAAAAACGTGATTAACAAACAAAGATTTTGACTACAATTGTCATAGTACATGAACATCTGTTCTAATCATATATTAATGATAATTATTATATTTATTTAACACATAGTAGTAAGTGGAGTATTTCTCTTCGATGAATGCTATTGTGAGAATGAGAAATTTTCTCTATTAGTGAGAAACTTATGTGAAGGCATATACTTTATGAGAAGTATTTTATAGATTGCAGTTTTATAAACAAATAAATCCAACACTGAGATCTGCAGCTTTTGTGAAAATATATTTTATTATGTATTTGCTTTAATAAAAATGCTAATATATATTATTTTAATTTTAAAAAATATTATACCATGCAAGAACCCTCTTAATCTATGTTTTTTCCTCAAATGTAGAAAAAAATTTTCATCCTCATCGTAGCATTCACCTTTCTGTCTTACACGATACCAGTTGGTTTTATTCCATCTTAAAGCTGAGATTTAATTCAAATTTTTTTTTTGTTAGCAAATCATGCATAAGCTTGATTGTCTTTCAATGATCTTATGGATCCCTCAGATCTTAGGATTTTTAATTAATAAAATATTTAATCTGACAATAAATCTATCAATAAAAATATTATTGTCAGATTTTTTATCAAATTTGTCGATAAATTCGACAATTTTTAATGATTTTTTTGTAGTGCTAGGAATACTATAATACAATGTGGCTGGATCAGTGTCATGTTAGGTTTTTTAGTGGATGAGAGTTTAAATTTCTTATTCTTTGTTTTTTGTTTGTACAATAACTGAGATAAATTTAGCCTCGTATATCTCGTTTGGATTTAGATCTTCTAAAATTTAAATTTTATTTTAGAGAATAAAGTGTGATCTTTTATCTTTGAATAATTTCTCTTTCATATTTATTTTTGGTCCCATATATAAAATCAATGATGAGAGATCACACTTTACTCTCTAAAGTGAAATTCAAACTTTAGAGGATCCAAATCCATATCGTTTACATTAATAGTGATTTGTTACTTATCTTGTTCATAAATGATATACCTTTAAACTTTTTTAAACGTATCTATTTAACAAAATTTTGTTACTTAATTATTTTGTTTATAATATCTATTTTGTTACTTAATTATGTGTATATCTATTTTGTTTTATAAGCAAGATGTATAATATGATGGACAAAAACGTAAATACTCTCATGTTTGCATATATTAATGGTAACTATTATATTTATTTAAAAAAAATCATTGCATATAGCCATAATTCTTATATTTATTTTATTTATTTTAAAAAATCCCAAATCATGTCTTCATCATAATAGGACCCTCGAAGTTGGACGTCTTACTACTTTAAAGATTATGGATATATAATATGGTGTATACTATGGTGTCTATATACACTTGTCTAACTTACTAAAAAAAGATAAAAATTAATATTTAAATTAAAAATATAAAAGTGAACAATTTTTTAATATTTAAAACTTACTACAAAAAATAATTTCGGTAATTTTGACACCAAAATTAAAGGCATGGAGAATTGGCCATATAACATTGAGTAGATTTCAGGTATGTTCAGATCAGTATTTAAAATATTTTAATGTTTTTAGATATTAATCTTAATTATTTGGATTTTTTAAATAAATATTTTAATTATTTTATTTACTGAAATAAATATTTTGAATATTATTCACATTTTTAGGTTTCGTTATATATCTCGTTTAAGCGTAAAAAAAATGATTATACAGTATCTGATCTCGTTTATACTGTAAATGAGATATATAATATTTTTATTTCAAAAATGTTATTTAATTTGTACACCAAAATCAGTCACTAAAGTTAGCTACCAATGTATTTGTATATAAATACATGTGTGATTTAATTTATTTTCAATGTGTATTTATATTTTAACATGTATTTTATACTAACAGTTGACTTTAGTGACTGATTTTGGTGTACATATAGCATAATTCTTTTTATTTGACTATATCTCGTTTGCAAACGAGATAATACATAAGATATGTGTATTATTATAAAAAAAATTACAATTAAAATAATCTAAA
This sequence comes from Arachis duranensis, assembly GCF_000817695.3. NCBI lineage: Eukaryota > Viridiplantae > Streptophyta > Magnoliopsida > Fabales > Fabaceae > Arachis > Arachis duranensis. The sequence continues at coordinate 75,050,159 of NC_029778.3, read as the reverse complement.
TTTTTAATACTTAAAAAAGTGTGTAAATATTTTCTTTAAATTTTTTTAATTTGTAACGAGTACAAAGAATATTTAACTTTTAATTCTTTTAATTTGAAATCTTCTTCCATCACTTATTTAAAATTTTCGTTTGTTGTTTTCCTTATGATTTAGATCTAAAACTGTCTACTATTCTAATTACAGTAACTGTACGCTAAATTAAAATACTTGATTAATACATAGACTTTCGCTTTTCGCTCTTCTAGGTAATTATTTTCTCCTATTTCTGCTCTTCGCTCTTTTAAATTCCTTTTAGAAAATAGTGGCCAATTTTAAATTTAATTAAATAATAAAAATAAATTTAAAAAGAAAAGAAGAGTAGAATATAGAAATTTGAAATGATTACAAAAAAGAAAAGTTGGTTACTTAGGTAGCGTTTGTTTTGAAGTACTGAGAGAATGAGACTCAGTATTGTGTTTATTAGTTCAGAGACTAATACTAAAATTTTTGTCTCTATCTCTAAAATTTCAGTATTTTAGTACCTCCAAAAGGTAGGGACACAGGAGACTGAAATTTTTATAGATAAAGACTGAAACTTTAATAACATTTTATACCTAAAATATTTTCATTTCAATTAATTAATTTCAATTTTATCCTTTGTGCAAATTAAATTAGAGTTGTTTCAATTCTTGTCTCCCATTTTACACCAAACAAAATACTGAAATTTATTTCAATCTCTGTCTCTTAGTCTCTATCTCTCGGTCTCAGTCTTTTCGTCTCTGTCTCTCCACCAAACGCTACCTTACCTATAATAAAGAAAGCGAGAGTTAATTGACGCAAATTTTGAAAAATCGGAAAACATGAAAAATTAAACGTAGTTGGAAAAAATCTTGACGCAAACAAAATAAACACAATTTTTATAATTTTTCCGATATTTTGAATTTTTTAAATTTAACGAGACAACTAAAATATTTGTTAATATTTCATTTGATTTAAACAGTAATAAAATATATTGATTTTTATTTTTTAAATTGATCTAAATTAAATTATTAATATTTTTATTATTTTAAAAAATGTTTTTTTAATATTATAGACTTGTAGTCTTGGAAAACTCTTGGCCTCAGGAATTCTTGGTTAGTTGTACATAATAGATAGATGTGAAGTAGTTAGAAAATTAAAGAGAGGATTTATTGTAACTAGTTATTAGTTTGAGGAAAGGGCCCAGGAGAATAGGAGTTAGCATCAGCGAGAGCGTGGGGCTCAAAAAACACCTGTGAGGACGACTTGTGATAGGCATGAGTATGACAGGATCAGGGTGACCCCGGACTCAAATCAAGGTACCTTTTACTTTTTCTTGGTTCCAAAAAATTTTGACTCCAATATCACATGGTGAATTTTAGTATACAGAGCCAAATTGGTACAGATTTAAAGATTTATTATACCACATTTTTTAAAGTCATACTTTAAACTGTAACTCTTCACAAAGAAAAGCATCACCTAATGGGAAAAAGTAAATTAGAAGATTTAAGAGAAGAAATAATCAAGTTATCAAAATTAATAGATCAAAAATTAATGATTTTAACTAATGTTAACTGTAATGAAATCGAATTCTTAAAATCAATACAAAATGATTTTTCTCAAAATCTTTATTTTACTATAAGTTTTATTGAAGGACTTCAAAAACCTGAAAAAACTTATATTTCACATGGAGTTTCTAAAAAATGTTATCATGGAGACAATTATCCCCATCTTCATCATACTTTTAATCCACAATTAAATTCTATAATAGATATGCTCGAAGAAT
>NC_029778.3:75044601-75046035 GCF_000817695.3 Arachis duranensis | reverse complement strand
TTAAATGAATTTGTTTTAGTGTACATTGATGATATACTAGTTTTTACAAAACAAGATAAGGAAGATCATCTTCAAAAATTATTAATAGTTTTAGAAAGATGTAAAGAAAAAGGACTAGTTCTTAGCAAAAAGAAAGCAAGAATAGCAAAACAAGAAATAGAGTTTCTTGGATTAATTCTATCTACTCAAGGAAAGCTAAAACTTTAGCAAAATGTCCTAGAAAAGGTAAATTTATTTCCTAATAAAATAGAAGATAGAAAATAATTACAAAGATTTTTAGGATGTATAAATTATATTTCTAATCAAGGATTTTTAAAGAATATAACAGAATACACTAAAAGCTTATTTCCAAAAATAAGTACTAAAAAAGAATGGAAATGGGATGAAAAAGACAGTATGCAAATTCAAAGGATTAAAGAATTATGTGAAAAACTTCCAGAAGAAAATGACTACTTAATAGTAGAAACAGATGCTTCAGACATAATCTGGTCAGGATGTCTAAAAGCTAAGAAAGCTATAAAAAGTTTGGAACAAGAAAAAGAATCACTAGATTCTAAATATTCCCCAAAGGAATTACTTTGCAGGTACATTTCAGGGACTTTTACTCCAACAAAACGGAGATATACCACTCATGAAAAGAAAACTCTAGCAGCAATTAAATCTCTTAAGAAATGGAAAATTGATTTACTACCCAGAGAATTTACATTAAAAACAGATTCAAGTTATCTAACAGGTTTCATACGATATAATTTAAAAGTTGATTATAATCATGGACGATTGGTAAGATGGCAATTATTTTTGTTACAATATCCAATAAAAAATTGAATATATTAAGGGTGACAAAAATGTGATTGCAGATACATTAACAAGAGAATAGAATTCGTCTACAACGCATTAGATCAAGAAATTCAGAAATACAAACAAGAACTTGAAAAATGCAAGCATTGTCAGCAAATAAGGACACAGATCCAATCCCTCAAGAAGGCCATCGAAGCAATGAAATCAACACAACAACCAAAACCATCAGAGTTAAAGCAATGAAATCAACACAACAATCAAAACCATCAGAGTTCAGCCAGCTAAGCGTGGTGGACAAATTAGGTGAAGAAAAAATTCCAGAAAATAAAACAATTGCTGAAATTATCAAAAAATCCACCCAAGATAAAAAATATTTTGTAATTTATAATGGCCCCATGAAAGGAGTATATGATGCCTGGGAAAAAGCAGCACCATTTACACATCAATCAAGGATAATTCATAAAGGAGGGTTTTTAACACTAGAAGAAGCAAAGAAATCTTTCAGGGAATATGAAGCTATTCATCCAGAGCAAACCCTAAAAAGAGCAGATAAAGCTCCAATTCAAACCCAGAGAACAGGAATAATAAGAAACATTCCTACAAGGGCCGAAATCAAGGAAAAGAAAAGGGTCTGTA